>NC_068439.1:56183243-56188243 GCF_023373465.1 Oncorhynchus keta | reverse complement strand
ACATCTGTCAGCACCTCTGGGTTGAGCGGGCCTGGTTCACACTTCATTTTTCTGTCTGTGTGTCTAATTCCCTATGCATCCTTCTCTCTGTCTCTCTGCCTCTCTATCCCTGTCTTCAACATTATTCAACATGAACTTTTAAGGATCTCAAATATAAAATATATATAGATTTGTTTAGCACTTTTTTGGTTACTACTTGATTCAACTATGTGTTATTTCTTAGTTTAGATTTCTTTCCTATTTTTCTACAATGTAGAAATAGTGAAAATAAAGAGAAATCTTTGAATGAGGTTTGTCCAAACTTTTGACTGTTACTATAGATAGACATGCACATAGCTCAAGTGTAAATACAGCCCCCAGTGACTTACACACAAATCATGTTATTGATTGTAGGGCTGTATGTGTTTATTGGCAAATGTATCCTAAACTACCATTGCTCTAAATTGACTGTGATAATGCCCATGTCGCATTATAATGTTTATGAGTTTCCAGTGTGGTGATGGTTTGAAGTATGAAATAGCTGTTGAGCGTTTCTGTTTAAAACACAGCAGGATACTGCCTCAGGCGCTTTTGGTGTGGTTTGTTCAAAGCTAGGCAAACGTTCGGAGAGAGAGAGAGAGAGAGGGAGAGAGAGAGAGAGAGAGAGAGAGAGAGAGAGAGAGAGAGAGAGAGAGGAGAGTAAGTAATGATCCACATTCAGACACAAACAGATACCATCCACTGGTATTACATGTCAGGCATTCAGGTGTTAAATCTAAAACTTGCTCCAGTCACTTTGAATTCAGAGTAAGAATATTAAACAGGCCGGGTTATGTCCTGTTTTCCTCAACTGAATCCATACTGTAGTTCAACTCCAGAGAGGACTTAACATAGAGACTTATAGAGATGTGTCCCAAATGGCTCCCTATTCCACATGGGCCCAATAGGCCCTGGTCAAATGTAGTGCACTAAATAGGAAATGCGGTGCCGGTTGAGACGCATACCTACCTTAGGAGGATTGTCTGTACAAGGGCCCTACAAGAGACACTTCAGCGATGACATTTAGAAGAAGAGTAGTGCCCTTTGAGAGAACTCAATTTTAAGAGGAACACACAAAAGACAACACACCAAGGGAGGCCCACTTTATGACTCATAACAAAAGGACTCAGCGGTTGATTGAGCATTCAATTCTGCCTCCCTTCATATTTCTCCTCTTCTTCTCCTTCTATCCCTTCATCCATCGCAACCTCCAGGTCAACTCCACTAGGAATGTCCCAAATGGTGCCCTATTCTCTATATACTGTAGTGTACTGCATAGTTATTTCAACACATAATCAGCAAAACAGACCTATTTAACCCCAAGATGACATGTGTTGTTTCAAGGGGATACTTTGCATGAGGAGAGAATAAAACATTCCCCCTATTCACCACAGATACATATTAGTCTTTCTACTTGAAAGGAGGGAGGCAGGACAGGGTTACAAAGGCTCTGTGTGAATCACAAGCACACTTTAAAGACAAGCTGATTCAGAAAGGCGTTTCACCTTCCGTGGAGTAGCAGCCACTAAGAATGCCGAGACGATGGATGTTGTGATTCACTTTGACAGGAACGAGCCGTATACCAAGCTGTCTCATCACAGTTATGTACTGAGCACAGCAGCATTGCTCTCTGTAGTTCTGAGCTTCATCTGGAATTCGGCCATATATTGATATTTTTGTTTTTGTGCTGTGCACATACGTGTGTCAGATGCACTTCCGGGTGTTTTCCTGGCATTTTCCGACATTTTGATACTATTCCTTTCTGAGATGGACTTCCATTCAGCATTCCGCTACGATCCTTTCTTCATTACCAAAACTCCTCCATCCTCTCCTCCTGGAAAGCAGCAGAGGAAACAATAATTTGAGGGGAAATTCAATGAAGATAGAAGACCTAATTCAATTAAATGCAATATGGAACAGTTTCAGAGATCTCTCTGAGTTACAGTTTGGAGAAGGAAATCAGTCAATTGAAATAAGCAAATTAGATCCTAATCTATGGATTTCGGATGATTGGGCAGGGGTGCAGCCATGGGTTGGCCTGGGAGGGTATAGGCCCACCCACTGGGGAGCCAGGCTCAGCCAATCATAATGTCACGTTCTGACCTTAGTTATTTTATTATGTCTTTGTTTTAGTATGGTCAGGGCGTGAGTTGGGTGGGTTGTCTATGTTCTTTTTTCTATAATTTGGGATTTTCTGTGTTCGGCCTGGTATGGTTCTCAATCAGAGGCAGCTGTCAATCGTTGTCCCTGATTGAGAATCATACTCAGGTAGCTTGGTTTCACTTTTGAGCTGTGGGTGTTTATTTCCTGTTTAGTGTTTTTTCATTCACCTTACGGGACTGTTCATTTGTCGTTTGTTGTTTTATTCAGTGTTCAGTTATTTTATTAAAAAACATGAACACTTAACACGCTGCGCTTTGGTCCTCACCTTCTTCCACCACAGACGATCGTTACACATAATTAGTTTTTCCCCACAAAAGTGCTTTATTACAGACAGAAATACTCCCCAGCACCCCCCTCCCCTTCCTCAGACGATCCAGCAGGGGAAGAAGCCGGATGTGGAGGTCCTGGGCTGGCCTGGTTACACGTGGTCTGCGGTTGTGAGGTCAGTTGGATGTAGTGCCAAATTCTCTAAAACGACGTTGGAGGCGGCTTTTGGTAGAGAAATTAACTTTCACTTCTTTGGCAACAGCTCCTTTAGACATTCCTGCAGTCAGCATGCCAATTGCACGCTCCCTCAAAACCTGAGACAACTGTGGCATTGTGTTGTGTGACAAAACTACACATTTTAGAGTGGCCTTTTATTGTCCCCAGCACAAGGTGCATAGCTTCATGATATGCCACACCTGACAGGTGGATGAATTATCTTGGAAAAGAAGAAATGCTCACTAACAGGGATGAAAACAAATTTGTACACAAAACTTGAGAGAAATACTCTGTTTGTGCAAATTTATGGGATGTTTTATTTCAGCTCATTAAACATAGGACCAACATTTTACATGTTGAGTTTATGTATTTTCTTTGTTCAATACAGATCAAACTTCCAGCCAAGGTGGATTAGGCATATCACTGGGGCATCAGGTTCTCCAGTAGTGGTCAGCCCATCCTGTGTAGATGGCCTGTATGTACCTGACAGCAGGCAGCAGTACCCTTCTACTGACTACAAACTGCATAAGAAAGGGAGAAGTGTTCTGTTTCACCTTTGAAGCTTCTGAACACACACATGCACACACACACACACACACACGCACGCACGCACGCACGCACGCACGCACGCACGCACGCACGCACGCACACACACACACACACACACACACACACACACACACACACACACACACACACACACACACACACACACACACACACACACACACACACACACACACATGCACAGACCAACTGTCGGCGCACCTTTCCTGGTTTTAAGTTATCACCGCCTTCCTTTATCTTTCTATCGCACCTTCCTTACGCCCACTTTCTCTCCCTTTATTTTCCTCCCTCTGTTCCTCTGTATCCCTTTAGCCCTTCTCTCCACACATCCTCACTTCTCTCCTCCTTATCTCCTCCTTCTCCCCCTCCAGTCTTGTTGGTGATGAGCCACATTAGCAAGTCATTGGGAGTGCTACAGTCAGACGCAGCTTGTGAGGCTGTGTCCAAATGACACATTACTTTGAATAGGGCTTTAGTAGTGCATTATAAAGAATAGGGGGAATAGAGCTCTGTAGTCATTAAAGTAGTGCAAAGTAGTATTATAAAGGGAACAAGGCTCTGGTCTAAAGTAGTGCATGGTATAAAGGGCAATAAAGGGAACAAGGCTCTGGTCTTAAAAGGGAATAGCTGCATTATAAAAGGGAATAGAGCTCTGGTCTAAAGTAGTGCATTATAAAGGGAATAGGGCTCTGGTCTAAAGTAGTGCATTATAAAGGGAACAAGGCTCTGGTCTAAAGTAGTGCATTATAAAGGGAATAGAGCTCTGGTCTAAAGTAGTGCATTATAAAGGGAATAGAGCTCTGGTCTAAAGTAGTGCATTATAAAGGGAACAAGGCTCTGGTCTAAAGTAGTGCATTATAAAGGGAATATCTTGGCCATGTTCTGTTATAATCTACACCCGCACAGCCAGAAGAGGACTGGCCATCCCCCAAAGCCTGGTTCCTCTCTAGGTTTCTTCCTAGGTTTTGGCCTTTCTAGGCTGTTTGGGGTTTTAGTTTTTCTCTACAGCACTTTGAGATATCAGCTTATGTACGAAGTGCTATTAAATAAACCTGCTGATTATATTAAAAGGGAATAGAGCTCTGGTCTGTTTGGGGTTTTAAAGGCTATGGCTCTGGTCTAAAGTAGTGCATTGAGATATCAGCTTATGTACGAAGGGCTATATAAATAAATGTGATTTGAATAGAGCTCTGGTCTGAAGTAGTATATTAAAAAGGGAATAGAGCTCTGGTCTAAAGAAGTGCATTATAAAGGGAATAGAGCTCTGGTCTAAAGTAGTGCATTATAAAGGGAATATGGCTCTGGTCTAAAGTAGTGCATTATAAAGGGAATGGACTCTGGTCTAAAGTAGTGAAAAGGGAATGGGCTCTGGTCTAAAGTAGTGCATTATAAAGGGAATAGGGCTCTGGTCTAAAGTAGTGCATTATAAAGGGAATAGGGTTCTGGTCTAAAGTAGTGCATTATAAAGGGAATAGGGCTCTGGTCTAAAGTAGTGCATTATAAAGGGAATAGGGCTCTGGTCTAAAGTAGTGCATTATAAAGGGAATAGGGCTCTGGTCTAAAGTAGTGCATTATAAAGGGAATAGGGCTCTGGTCTAAAGTAGTGCATTATAAAGGGAATAGAGCTCTGGTCTAAAGTAGTGCATTATAAAGGTAATGTGGTGCCATTTGGAACATATATGTATGTTGTGAGGCTGGCTGGCTTTTGGCAACACAGATAAGAGATCCTGCTACTGCTGCTATTGCTGCTGCTGCTACTGCTGTTACTG
>NC_068439.1:56028243-56180743 GCF_023373465.1 Oncorhynchus keta | reverse complement strand
GTAGTGCACTATATAGGAAATAGGGATGGGACCTGGTCAAAAGTAGTGCACTATATAGGAAATAGGGATGGGACCTGGTCAAAAGTAGTGCACTATATATGGCGCCGGAGCAGAAGGCCCTAACCGATTGTGTGTTTTTTTGTTTGTTCGTCTGTGTTGTTTGTAACAAATGTTTTTTCTTCTATTTTTGTACATAATGATGCCACTACCGTCTCTTATGACTGAAAATAACTTCCAGACATCAGGACTGTGATTACTCACCATGGACTAGCAGAATCCTTTTTCTTCTTTTGCGACTCTGACAAGCCTGAGGCGGAGGATATGCGGCTCCCTCAGGAACAGGCCCAACCCCCAGTGATCTGCGTGAAGAGGAGGCAGAGAAAGAGAGGCCGGAGGGCAGGCTGCCTTCTGAGGAGTAGGAGGCGATCGAATAATCCCCCACTCCCCTCAATTCTGCTCACAAACATGCAATCTTTGGACAATAAAATAAACAAGTTATTGGGAAGATGAAACTACCAACGGGACAATAAAAAATGTAACATCTTATGCTTCACGGAGTCGTGGCTGAATGACAACAATATCAACATACAGCTGACTGGTTATACGATGTACCAGCAGGATAGAACAGCAGCGTCTGGTAAGACAAGGGGCGGCGGTCAATGTATTTTTGTAAACAAC
The DNA here is from genome assembly GCF_023373465.1 of Oncorhynchus keta. NCBI lineage: Eukaryota > Metazoa > Chordata > Actinopteri > Salmoniformes > Salmonidae > Oncorhynchus > Oncorhynchus keta. Next base: position 56,180,065 of record NC_068439.1, on the reverse strand, counting down.
AGCTGGTGCACGATATCTAACGAAGTCTCGAGTCATTGCTCGCCTGAGGTAGAGATGCTTATGATAAGCTGTAGACCACATTACCAACCGAGAGAGTTCTCATCTATATTCTTTATAGCTGTTTACATACCACCACAATTCAGAGGCTGGCACCAAGATAGCATTGAAAGAGCTGTGTTCCGCCATAAGCAAACAAGAAAAAAACTCACCCAGAGGCGGCGGTCTTAGTAGACGGGGACTTTAATGCAGGGAAACTTAAATCAACATTTTACCTCATTTCTATAAACATGTTAAATGTGCATCCAGAGGGAAAAGAACTCTGCACCACTAATACTCCACACACAGAGATGCATACAAAGCTCTCCCTTGCCCTCCATTTGGCAAGCAAAAATTAAAGCAGGAAGCACCAGTAACTAGATCAATAAAAAAGTGGTCAGATGAAGCAGATGCTAAGCTACAGGACTGTTTTGCAAGCACAGACTGGAATATATTCCGGGATCCCTCCAATGACATTGAGGAGTACAGCATATCTGTCATTGGCTTCATCAATAAGTGCATCGATGACATCATCCCCACAGTGACCGTATGTACATACCCCAACCAGAAACCATGCATTACAGGCAGCATCCGCACTGAGCTAAAGGCAATAGCTGCCTCTTTCAAGGAGCGGGACTAACCCGTAAATTTATGACAAGTCCCGCTATGCCCTCAGACAAACCATCAAACAGGCAAAGCATCAATACAGGACTCAAGAGGTTTCTAAACAGCTTATATCCCCATGCCATAAGACTCCTGAACATCTAGTCAAATGGCTACCCAGACTATTCACATTGCCCCCCCCCCTCCCCTCTCCACACCACTGCCACTCTCTGTTGTCATCTATGCATAGTCATAGTTAATTAAGTCTACCTACATGTACATACTACCTCAACTAACCGGTGCCCCCGCACATTGACTCTACCGGCACCCCAATGTATATATTGTTACTTTTATCTCTTATTCTTATCCATATTTTTTTAACTGCACTGTCGGTTAGGGTCTACACCACCTGTTTTCAGTGCATGTGACTAATACAATTTGATTTTATATAGCAAATAGGATCCCATTTTGGGACTCAGACGGTCTGCTCTTGTTTCTCTGTGTGTCAGAAAGGAATGACAGAATAGTTTTCTCACTGAGTCAGTTTATTCAGAGAGACAGACTCATCATGATTGAGGGAGAAAACTAAGAAATAACATTCGAAAAAAATTAGCAAGGGTTGGGATTGATTTTTAGCAATTATTTTTCCCCGATTGTGTGTTTTTGAGCCATGCTAGGATTTGCTCCCAACCATTTTTAATTCAGACTCTTAATATCATTTCTGCATATACTTTATGTGGATTTGTGCATCTCTAAATACATGTTCAATTGTTTACAAGAGAGATAAGATAGATACTGTAAGTGAGGCAGAGAGAAAATAGAGGCAGAGAGATAATAGAGATGAGAAAGGCAGAGAGACCTATTATAGAGAGAGGGTAATAAAGTACTCAGGAAATAGTACTGGAGATTCCTCTCAGGAAAACAAGCAACATTTACAATGACCAACCAAGACAAATGACAGAGGGAGTATATATACAGTGATAGAGTGGGGATTGTAACCAGGTGTGTCTGATGACGAGACAAGTTCGGGGTTGATAAGTGAAGGGCGTTTGCCAGCAGCAGGTTCGGCAGCAGCTAGAAGGCCGGTGACGCCGAACACCTGAGCTGGTCCGGTGGGGGAGCGAGGCGTTGTTCAAGCAGCAGGCTGCCGATCTTGGGGACGAACCCGGAGTCACGGGTCGGTCGGGACGTCGCCTGTGGATGTCCTGAATAAGAGAACGGTCCAGGACTTCGGGTCCAGCACTAGCCAAAGGACCAGCTGCCATTGGCCTGAGGAGAGATACATGAAATGAGTGTGAGAAACAGTAATTGACAGGGAGCTGTAATCTGTACGTCACCTTATTGACTCTCCTCAGGACTTTGAACAGCCCCACAAACTGCAGACTCAGCTTTTGGCAGGGCAGGCAGGGGGGCAGGTCCTTCATAGAAAGCCAGGCCCTGTCACCGGGGCGAAAGACCATGGCCTCACTGTGGTGACGATTGGCCTGCCCCTTCTGCCGGAGGATGAGGCACTGGAGACGTGGGTGTGCTGTGTTCCATACCTCCTTGGTGCACCAGAACCGATCGTCCACCACAGGAGCATCAATCTGACTCCAGGGTGCCAGGGCCGGCTGATAGCCTAGAACACACTGAAAGGGTGTGAGGTTAGTGGAGGATTGACGAAGGGAGTTTTGTGCATATTCTGCCCAAGGCATAAACCCAGCCCACTCCCCCGGCCGGTCCTGACAGTAACTATGATGGTACCTACCCAGTTCCTGATTTATCGTTTCCACCTGCCCATTAAATTGGGGACGGTACCCAGAGGTGAGGCTGACCGTGACCCCCAGTTGTTCCATGAAGGCCTTTGAGAAATGGGAGTTGAACTGAGGACCACGGTCAGACACGATGTCCTCCGGGATCCCGTAGTGCCGGCAGGTGTGAGAGAAAAGAACCTCCGCATTTGGCTCGGCTGTAGGGAGTCCAGGCAAAGGAATCAAACGACAGGTCTTGGAAAACCGGTCCACAATGACCAGGATGGCGGTGTGCACCTCAATAGTACGGCCATACCCGGGTGCCCCGACACAGGTGCTGTGTGTGCCCATACAAGGAGACGGTCCAGCACATCAGAGGGCACGTAGCTACGTCCCTTGGGACAGTGGGCAGGTGAAGGCTCCTGTCGCAGGGCTCAACGGATGTTGAATATAATCTAGGTTGTTGTTGAGCACCCTCCAGCCAGTGACGCCATGTTTTCAGCTCCTTCTTCATGGCCAACAACTCATGATCCACCACGTCGTAATCCCGCTCCACGGGAGACAGCTTCCGTGACAAGAAGGTGCATGGATGGAGTTTAGGCAATGATCCAGTGTGTTGGGAGAGATCAGTCCATACTCTGACCTCAGAGGTGTCCACTTCCACGATGAAGAGCAGAGACGGGTCAGGATGAGCCAGAACAGGTGCATTTGTAAAACATTCCTTGAGCGCACGGAAAGCTTTGTTGGCCTCCTCAGTCCATCACAGTCGTCTAGGACCTCCCTGCAGGATGGAGGTGAGAGGGGCCACCACTGTGCTGAAACCCCTAATGATGAAGCGCCTTAAATAGTTGGCATCGCTGAAGTTGGAGACTTTTATCTCCCTCACCAACTTTAAACATCTGCTATCTGAGCAGCTAACTGATCGCTGCAGCTGTACATAGTCCATCGGTAAATAGCCCACCCAATTTACCTACCTCATCCCCATACTGTTTTTATTTATTTACTTTCTGCTCTTTTGCACACCAGTATCTCTACCTGCACATGACCATCTGATCATTTATCACTCCAGTGTTAATCTGCAAAATTGTAATTATTCGCCTACCTCCTCATGCCTTTTGCACACAGTGTAAAAAGAAAATTCTACTGTGTTATTGACTTGTTTATTGTTTACTCCATGTGTAACTCTTTGTTGTTGTCTGTTCATACTGCTATGCTTTATCTTGGCCATCTCGCAGTTGTAAATGAGAACTTGTTCTCAACTAGCTTACCTGGTTAAATAAATGTGAAATAAAACAAATTAAAAAAATGTTGGATGGAACAGGCCACAACTGTACTGCACTGACCCTCTGCTCCTAGATGTAGACCTCCATGGCTTCGGTCTCTGCATGCGAGAGTGGGTAGATGTGCCCCCGCGGGAGGGTAGAACCAGGCAGTAGGTTGATAGTGGAGTCCCATGGGCAATGAGGAGGCAGGCATGTGGCACGAGTCTTCGAAAAAGCCACCTGAAGGTCCCGGTATTCCTCCAGGATAGGGACATGGATGGCCTGGTCCGGAGTTTCCACACAGGTTGGACAGATAGACACAGAGAGACACCTCCCGTGACACTCCTGTGACCAACCCAACAACCTAATCTCTGTCCACGATATCGGGGGGTTATGCAACTGTAACCAGGGGAAACCTAGAACTACAGGGTGTACAGGAGAGTCTAAGATGAGGAAAGTGATGAGTTCATGGGGTTGTGAGCAACTGTGAGGGAAATGTGAATCGTGTTCTGGCACACCAGTCCTGTTCCTAGGGGACGGTTGTTTAGGGCATGGACTGGGATAGGGGGTTGTTAAGGAACTAGAGGAATGCGTAATGATAAGGCCACTGACCGGTCTAGAAAATTGACTACCGCACCTGAGTCCACTCGGGCAGGACCCAGTGGGGGACCAGGATAGTCTGGAAAGGTGGCAGGAAGGAGAAGGGCTGGGTGGACAGAGAGGAGCAAGGCACGTCCATGCCTACCGGGAAGGTACAGGAGCGCTCCTCGGCCTGTCGCTTCGTCGCCTGGTTCTCCTTTTGGGACAGGTGCTCCAGGGGTGGTCCGACTCCCTGCAGGAAGACGAGATCTTGCTGACATTCCTCTGGGGGAAGGTGCGTCATGCCCACCTCCATGGGCTCAGTCTTGCTGGAGGTTCCTGGGAGAGACACAGGAGATGGGTGACACACAGGAGATTATCCAGGCAGATGGCCATGGCAATGAGCTGGTCCAGCATGAGGTCCTCATCGTGACAGGCCAGCACGGTCTAGACTTCTGCTTGTAGCCCGCTGCGGAAAACCATCAACCGGGCCTGGTTGTTCCAGCCAGTGGACGCAGCCACGACATCAGCTTGTTCGACGCCTACCGCATGCCGAAGGTGGACGAGCTCATCGACCAATTATTAAAGGCCCGATACATCAGCACCCTTGACCTGACCAAAGGATGTTGGCAGGTACCTTTGGCAGCCTCCTCCTAGGTGAAGATGGCGTTTTTGACACCAGACGGTTTATATCAGTACCGGGTGATCCCATTCGGTCTCCACAGAGCCCCAACCACATGGACAAAGTACTTCGACCCCACCAGCAATACGCAGCGGCCTATTTGGATGATATCAACATCCACAGCCAAGGTTGACAGCGACCCCAAGAAATGCAAACGAGGAGGAGGTGGAGTACCTGGGGTATTTGTTCAGACGTGGGAACGTCATGGCCTAGGAGAGGAAGGTACACGCGGTATGTGACTGGCCCGTTCCACGCACCAAGACACAGGTAAAGTCCTTGCTGAGACTGGCAGGATACTATTGCTGCTTTATCCCCATCTTTGCGGCTATAGCCTCCTCCTCGATCTAACCAGGGCCCGCCTCCCGAAAACAGGAAAATGGATGAGCGAGACAGAAGCGGCGTTCAGGCGCCTGAAGGAAGCGCTTTGCTCCCATCCGATTCTCGTAACGCCCAATTTCCAGGTGCCGATGTTGGTCCAGACAGATGCATGTGACAGGGGACTAGGGGCCGTTCTGTCCCTGATACACGATGGGGAGGAGCACCCCTTCATGTGTCTAGCTAGACACTCTCAAGTAGTACTTGTTAGGTGCCCACTTCACCTTGGTCACCAACCATGCGCCCCTGATCTGGATGGCCAGGGGAAGGGACACAAACGATCGGGAAGGGGGGCGTACAGCAGGTCAGCCACCGGGGGAGACTCGTCGAGGCCTGGTGACAGACGGAGTCTACATCACGAGGCAATGGCTCCCTCTGCTGGACGTGCCAGGTCTTGACGGGCTCTCCGACCAGGACTAATTGGGGCTGATTGTATTTGGTGAGTAATCAAGGGCTGATTGCTCACCAGCTGGACGAGTCCCATAAAGCTGCCAGAAGGGCAGCATACGGGAAAGGGGGCTGGGGGAAGAAAGGTTACTCCCGTACAGTTGGGCTCAGTCCCAGAGATAAAAGGAGGGAGTTCAGTTTTTGTTCCCCACGGGATACAGCAAGACTCAGAGCCCAGAAGACGGTCTCCTGGAGAGGGTCTCATGGAGGAGACCTATTATTTTCTTTTTGTTTGTTATTTAAATAAACACCCTTGAAACTGAGGTAATCCTACTCTGTCCGTGTCTGATCTGTGTAAACGTTTTGACCAAAACCCCTGGTCTTCCACAATACAGTGATGGAGTGGGGAGTGGAACCAGGTGTGTGTAATGATGAAGAGACAAGTCCGGGGTTAATGAGTGAAGGGCAGCAGCTAGAAGGCCGGCGACGCCGAACGCCTGAGCTGGACAAGAGGGGGAGACAAAGTGAAGGCTGGAGTGACACCTACTATAGAGAGACGGAGAGAGAGAGGGGAAGATACCTACCACAGAGAGAGGGAGAGAGACTTAAGAGTGAAAGAGAAAGATATAGAGATGAAGAGAGATGTAGAGAGCTGTAGGGAGAGAGATGTAGAGAGAGAGGTGTAGAGAGACAGAGATGTAGAGAGAGAGATATAGGACGAGAGGTGTAGGACGAGAGATGTACAGTAGAGAGAGAGATGTAGCGAGACATGTAGAGAGAGAGATCCAGAGAGAGATGTAGAGAGAGATGCAGAGGGAGAGATACAGAGAGAGAGAGAGAGATGTAGAGAGAGAGAATCAACCAAAAAACAGCAAATTGGAATGCTATCAGTCCCTAAACAGAGTACACAGTGGCAGAATACCTGACCACTGTGACTGACCTTAAATTAAGAAATGCCTTGACTATGTACAGACTCAGTGAGCAAAGCCTTGTTATAGGCAGACCTGGCTCTCTCGAGAAATGACAGGCTATGTGCCCACCACCCACAAAATTAGGTGGAAACTGAGCTACACTCCTAACCTCCTGCCAAATGTATGACCATATTAGAGAGACCCACAAAGAATTTGAAAATAAATCAAACATTGATAAACTCCCATATCTGTTAGGCAAAATACTGCAGTGTGCAATCACAGCAGAAAGATTTGTGGCCTGTTGCCATTAGACAAGGGCAACGGGTCTGTTTATTTATTTTCCCTTTCATACTTAAACTACTTGCATATTGTTACTAAACTGTACATAGACAATAATATAACATTTGAAATGTCTATATTCTTTAAAAACGTTTGTGAGTGTAATGTTTACTAATGTTTCCCTTGTTTATTTCACTATTGTTTGTCTATTCCATTTGCTTTGCCAATGTAAACACATGTTTCCCATGCCAATAAAGCCCTTAAATTGAATTGAAAGAGAGATCGGTTCGTTCGTTCGAGAAAGAGATTTACCCTCGTCTCTAGAAGGCTCTGAGTAGGCCTGCAAGACTAAATTAATTCATTTCAGCGCCCACTCCATCTATTTTGCCTGCTTAGATTATTTTCATGCTGTATATCTTAAAAGTGCAGAAAGGAGACCATGCAGCATCCAACCGCCTCCTCTTTATGGTGTGGCGCATTAGCATCCTCGGGTGAGTAATGAGTGGACGAATGTGAGTTCATATTGAAGACACTGGGTCTAGTCTCTGTAATTACCCTGTCTTTCTTTCTCTGTGACATCTCTCAATCTCTAGCTCTCTCTCTCTCAATCTCCCCCTCTCTCTCTCTCTCTCTCTCAATCTCTCGCTCTCTCTCTCTCAATCTCTTGCTCTCTCTCTCTCTCAATCTCTTGCTCTCTCTCTTCAATCTCCCCTCTCTCTCTCTCTCTCTCTCTCTCTCTCTCTCTCTCAATCTCTCTCTCTCAATCTCGCTCTCTCAATCTCTCTCTCTCAATCTCTCTCTCTCTCTCTCTCTCTCTCTCTCTCAATCTCTCTCTCTCAATCTCTCTCTCTCAATCTCAATCTCTCGCTCTCTCAATCTCTCTCTCTCTCTCTCTCTCAATCTCGCTCTCTCAATCTCGCTCTCTCAATCTCTCTCTCTCTCTCTCTCTCTCTCTCTCTCTCTCTCTCTCTCTCTCTCTCTCTCTCTCTCTCTCTCTCTCAATCTCTCTCTCTCTCTCAATCTCTCTCTCTCTCTCTCTCTCTCTCTCTCAAGCTCGCGCTCTCTCTCAATACTGCGCTCTCTCTCTCTCTCTCTCAATCTCACGCTCTCTTTCTCTCTCTCATCTCATGCTCTCTCAATCTCATGCTCTCGATCTCTCTCTCAATCTTACGCTCTCTCTCGTGCTCTTTCTCTCAATCTCACGCTCTCTCTCTCTCAATCTCGTGCTCTCTCACTCTCTCTCGCTCTCTCTCTCATCAGAGTGCATGCTGGTAGTGAGTCGTGAAACAGCAGCGATTGTGAGAGCGACTGACATTTTTTCACTCTATTGGGATTCTGTTTTTTCACTACCATTCAAAAGTTCCGGGTCACTGAGAAATGTCCTTGTTTTTGAAAGAAAAGCACATTTTTTGTCCATTAAAATAACATAAAATGTTTCAAAAATACAGTGTCGACATTGTTAATGTTGTAAAAGACTATTTGGGGGTTAGGTTATTGGCTCAAAATGTCCAGAAACAAAGACCTTTCTTCTGAAACTCATCAGTCTATTCTTGTTCTGAGAAATGAAGGCTATTCCTTGAGAGAAATTGCCAAGAAACTTCAAGATCTCGTACAACGCTGTGTACTACTCCCTTCACTGAACAGCGCAAACTGGCTCTAACCAGAATAGAAAGAGGAGTGGGAGGCCCCGGTGCACGACTGAGTAATGTGTTTAAAAATGTACAGTTGAAGTCGGAAGTTTACATACACCTTAGCCAAACATTTAAACTCACTTCACAATTCCTGACATTTAATCCAAGTAAAATTCCCTGTCTTAGGTGAGTTAGGATCACCATTTTATTTTAAGAATTTGAAATATCAGAATAATAGTAGTGAGATTGATTCATTTCAGTTGTTATTTCTTTCATCACATTCCCAGTGGGTCAGAAGTTTACATACACTCAAGTAGTATTTGGTAGCATTGCCTTTAAAATGTTTTAACTTGGGTCAAACATTTCGGGTAGCCTTCCGCAAGCTTACCATAATAACTTGGGCAAATTTGGCCCATTCCTCCTAACAAAGCTGGTGTATCTGAGTCAGGTCTGGAGACCTTTTTGCTCGCACATGCTTTTTCAGTTCTGCCTACAGATTTTATATAGGATTGAGGTCAGGACTTTGTGATGGCCACTCCAATACCTTGACTTTGTTGTCCTTAAGCCATTTTGCCACAACTTTGGAAGTATGCTTGGGGTCATTGTCCATTTGGAAGACCCATTTGCGACCAAGCTTTAACTTCGTATGGGCAGGTGGAAAGGTAGCCTCCCACCTGGCCAACATCCGGTGAAATTGTAGAGCATGAAATTCAAACTACAGAATTATAAATATTTAACTTTCATAAAATCACAAGTGTAATACATCAAAATAAAGCTTAAATTCTTGTTAATCCTGCCGCTGTGTTAATTTCAAAAAGGCTTTATGGCGAAAGCACACCATGCGATTATCTGAGGACAGCGCCCCCGCATACAAAACCATGAAAAACATATTTCAACCAGGCAGGTGCGACACGAAAGTCAGAAATAGTGATATAATAAATGCCTTACCTTTGATGAACTTCTTCTGTTGGCACTCCAAAAGGTCCAAGTTACATCACAAATGGTCCTTTTGTTCGATAATGTCCTTCTTTATATCCATAAAAACTCAGTTTAGCTGGCGCGCTTCAGTCAATAATCCACCCAGTTTCCCTCCTTAAAAATGCACACAAATTGAATTCCAAACATTGCTAAGAGCAAAGGACCTTGTGAATATGCTGGAGGTACAAAAGTATCTATATCCACAGTAAAATGAGTCCTATATCGAAATAACCTGGAAGGTCTTTCAGCAAGGAATGAAGTCACAGCTCCAAAACCGCCATAAAAAACCCTCTGCTCTGTGGCATTGATTGTTTGTTCCGGCGCCGACAGAGTTGGCCGCCTCGCTTCGCGTTCCTAGGAAACTATGCAGTTTTTTGTTTTTTTTACGTGTTATTTCTAACATTGGTACCCCAGGTCATCTTAGGTTTCATTACATACCGTCGAGAAGAACTACTGAATATAAGATCAGCGTCAACTCACCATCAGTACGACCAAGAATATGATTTTCGCGACGCGGATCCTGTGTTTGGCCTTTCAACCAGGACAACGGAATGGATCCCAGCCGGCGACCCCCCAAAAAAACGACTCCGTAAAAGAGGGAAACGAGGCGGTCTTCTGGTCAGACTCCGGAGACGGGCACATCGTGCACCACTCCCTATCATTCTTCTCGCCAATGTCCAGTCTCTTGACAACAAGGTTGATGAAATCCGAACAAGGGTAGCATTCCAGAGGGACATCAGAGACTGCAACGTTCTTTGCTTCACGGAAACATGGCTCACTGGAGAGACGCTATCGGAGGTGGTGCAGCCAGCGGGTTTCTCCACGCATCGCGCCGACAGAAACAAACATCTTTCTGGTAAGGAGAGGGGCGGGGGCGTATGCCTTATGGCTAACGAGGCGTGGTGTGATCAAAGAAACATACAGGAACTCAAATCCTTCTGTTCACCTGATTTAGAATTCCTCACAATCAAATGTCGACCGCATTATCTACCAAGAGAATTCTCTTCGATTATAATCACAGCCGTATATATTCCCCCACCAGCAGACACATCGATGGCTCTGAACAAACTTTATTTGACTCTTTGCAAACTGGAATCCATACATCCTGAGGCTGCATTCATTGTAGCTGGGGATTTTAACAAGGCTAATCTGAAAACAAGACTCCCTAAATTGTATCAGCATATCGATTGCGCAACCAGGGCTGGTAAAACCTTGGTCATTGTTACTCTAACTTCCGTATAAGGCCCTGCCCCGCCCTCCTTTCGGAAAAGCGACTGATCCCTGCCTACAGACAGAAACTACATTTACATTTAAGTCATTTAGCAGACGCTCTCCAGAGCACAAATTGGTGCATTCACCTTAGACTGTGGAACAGCCACTTTACAATAGTGCATCTAAATCTTTTAAGGGGGGTGAGAAGGATTACTTTATCCTATCCTAGGTATTCCTTAAAGAGGTGGGGTTTCAGGTGTCTCCGGAAGGTGGTGATTGACTCCGCTGTCCTGGCGTCGTGAGGGAGTTTGTTCCACCATTGGGGAGCCAGAGCAGCAAACAGTTTTGACTGGGCTGAGCGGGAACTGTACTTCCTCAGTGGTAGGGAGGCGAGCAGGCCAGAGGTGGATGAACGCAGTACCCTTGTTTGGGTGTAGGGCCTGATCAGAGCCTGGAGGTACTGAGGTGCCGTTCCCCTCACAGCTCCGTAGGCAAGCACCATGGTCTTGTAGCGGATGCGAGCTTCAACTGGAAGCCAGTGGAGAGAGCGGAGGAGCGGGGTGACGTGAGAGAACTTGGGAAGGTTGAACACCAGACGGGCTGCGGCGTTCTGGATGAGTTGTAGGGGTTTAATGGCAAACTAAAACAAGAAGCTCCCACGCTGAGGTCTGTCCAACGCTGGTCCGACCAAGCTGATTCCACACTCCAAGACTGCTTCCATCACGTGGACTGGGATATGTTCCGTATTGCGTCAGATAACAACATTGACGAATACGCTGATTCGGTGTGCGAGTTCATTAGAACGTGCGTTGAAGATGTCGTTCCCATATCAACGATTAAAACATTCCCTAACAAGAAACCGTGGATTGATGGCAGCATTCGCGTGAAACTGAAAGCGCGAACCACTGCTTTTAATCAGGGCAAGGTGACTGGTAACATGACCGAATACAAACAGTGCAGCTATTCCCTCCGCAAGGCTAAGCGTCAGTACAGAGACAAAGTAGAATCTCAATTCAACGGCTCAGACACAAGAGGTATGTGGCAGGGTCTACAGTCAATCACGGACTACAAGAAGAAAACCAGCCCAGTCACGGACCAGGATGTCTTGCTCCCAGGCAGACTAAATAACTTTTTTGCCCGCTTTGAGGACAATACAGTGCCACTGACACGGCCTGCAACGAAAACATGCAGACTCTCCTTCACTGCAGCCGAGGTGAGTAAAACTTTTAAACGTGTTAACCCTCGCAAGGCTGCAGGCCCAGACGGCATCCCCAGCCGCGCCCTCAGAGCATGCGCAGACCAGCTGGCCGGTGTGTTTACGGACATATTCAATCAATCCCTATACCAGTCTGCTGTTCCCACATGCTTCAAGAGGGCCACCATTGTTCCTGTTCCCAAGAAAGCAGAGGTAACTGAGCTAAACGACTACCGCCCCGTAGCACTCACTTCCGTCATCAGGAAGTGCTTTGAGAGACTAGTCAAGGACCATATCACCTCCACCCTACCTGACACCCTAGACCCACTCCAATTTGCTTACCGCCCAAATAGATCCACAGACGATGCAATCTCAACCACACTGCACACTGCCCTAACCCATCTGGACAAGAGGAATACCTATGTGAGAATGCTGTTCATCGACTACAGCTCGGCATTCAACGCCATAGTACCCTCCAAGCTCGTCATCAAGCTCGAGACCCTGGGTCTCGACCCCGCCCCGTGCAACTGGGTGCCTCTTCAACCTCAGGAGGCTGAAGAAATTCGGCTTTTCACCAAAAGCACTCACAAACTTCTACAGATGCACAATCGAGAGCATCCTGGCGGGCTGTATCACCGCCTGGTAAGGCAACTGCTCCGCCCACAACCGTAAGGAGGGTAGTGAGGTCTGCACAACGCATCAGCCGGGGCAAACTACCAGCCCTCCAGGACACCTACACCACCCGATGTTACAGGAAGGCCATAAAGATCATCAAGGACAACAACCACCCGAGCCACTGCCTGTTCACCCCGCTATCATCCAGAAGGCGAGGTCAGTACAGGTGCATCAAAGCTGGGACCGAGAGACTGAAAAACAGCTTCTATCTCAAGGCCATCAGACTGTTAAACAGCCAACCACTAACATTGAGTGGCTGCTGCCAACACACTGACACTGACTCAACTCCAGCCACTTTAATAATGGGAATTGATGGGAAATGATGTAAAATATATCACTAGCCACTTTAAACAATGCTACCTAATATAATGTTACATACCCTACATTATTCATCTCATATGCATACGTATATACTGTACTCTATATCATCGACTGCATCCTTATGTAATTCATGTATCACTAGCCACTTTAACTATGCCACTTTGTTTACATACTCATCTCATATCACTCGATACCATCTACTGTATCTTGCCTATGCTGCTCTGTACCATCACTCATTCATATATCTTTATGTACATATTCTTTATCCCCTTACACTGTGTATAAGACAGTAGTTTTGGAATTGTTAGTTAGATTACTTGTTGGTTATTACTGCATTGTCGGAACTAGAAGCACAAGCATTTCGCTACACTCGCATTAACATCTGCTAACCATGTGTATGTGACAAATAAAATGTGATTTTATTTTATTTTATTTGATTTGATTGTCATGTTTAGAGCCACCATTTTTCCTTTTGGCTAAGATACATGCAATTACTGTAGATTTATTTTGAGACAAATATCAATGCGTTCCACAAAGTGTTTTGTATTTGTCAAAAGAGGAGGGGGGGGATAATTTCTTGTACATATTGCTAGTAGGGCTGCTGCTTTCCGGTTCCAGTTTCTTCAAAGGTTGCTTTATGGACCGGAAAATATGGTTTGGAGAAGGGTTGCTGGACTTGCATCACAGCAGGTAGGGGGATTAGGTTTAAATTAGGTTTTGGATTATAATGAAGGTGTCCAGAAGAACTACAGTGGAGTGCATTGGCTGCTGGAGGAACCTCTGGTGTATGGGGCAAGACTGGAATGTACAACTGCAGCTGTTCCACATTTCTCCAAGAATCTGGTGAAGGGCAAAATCATCACCCTCAAACAGTTCATGGCCATGGCTGGGCCCACCTTACTGCATGGAGGAAGAGTGGCTGAACATTTGAGGGTGAGGTCGGAAAGGATTGTCGGACAACTGTTGGGAAGGTGCAGGAAGGCTCTGTCAGAAGAAGAGTGGCTGAACATTTGAGGGTGAGGTCGGAAAAGGACTGTCGGACAACTGTTGGGAAGGTGCAGGAAGGCTCTGTCAGAAGAAGAGTGGATTATGCTTTCAAAAGAAAAAGGTACAAAATGAAAACGTCCCATTTCTAAGACTAGGGATTACACCCAAAATCTCAGAGTCAGAAAGAAAGGCGTTATTAATGGATTTGAGAGGGTTGGAAGAGGTGGGTTTGGATGAGGTGAATGGGAAGGATTTAAATAGGGTGTGTGTCAAGGTTTTGAATGAAGATAAATTGAAGAATATAAAAAAACACTCCTTGGAGGATAAAACTGGGCCTTGATGACAAGGTAAAGGCAGCATGCAGAGCACTGTACAAGCCACCGTTACAAAAGGGTACTAATGATATGCAATGGAGGGTTTTGCATGGCATCATTGCATTTAATGCTTTTGTTTCTGTCATTAACTCAGATGTTGGAGATGGATGTCTTTTTTGTAATATAAGAGAAAAACATTTCACTGTTTTATGGAGTGTGAGAGGATAAAGCCGCTCTTTGAAAAAGTCTTTGTTTACCGCTGTAGGGGAGATTTTCAATAACAACTGTTTTTATTTTGGGGTTTCCATATAGTAAGCAACAGAAAGGAAATGTCAACGATTACATTTTATTTTGGGACAAGCTAAGATGTCAATTTCTCTGAGTAGGAAACATAAGATAGACACAGGATATGGGCAGGATGTAAAATGTGTTTTTAAGGGATTCGTCAAGCGAGAATAAAAGTGGATTTTGAGTTCTCCTCGGCTGTAAAAGATCTCCTATTGTTTGAGGTAAAGTGGGCTTACGAAGGAGCGGTATGTTTTGTGGAGGAGGGGAAACAAATTTGTTGATTACATTTATTTTTTTTTTTCTTGTGTTTTTTTAAAATGTTTATCTAAGAATAACACATTTGTTGTTTCACTTCTGAAAAGACACAGTGTGCCATTGTTTGTGTTAATACTCAAGTATAAAATAAAGGTTTTATAACTCTCTATTGTTCTCTCTCTCTCTCTCTCTATTTCACTCTCTCCATCCCAATCTCGCTCTTGCTCTTGCTATTTCCCTCTTTCTCTGCTCATAGTTTGTAAGGCTATTTGTCTCTATACATACTTACATACAGTATATCAGTATACTTATAAAGGAAAATATATGGACACACCTACTCATTAAAGGGTTTTTCTTTATATTTACTATTTTCTACATTGTATAATAATAGCGAAGACATCAAAACTAATATGAAATAACACATATGGGATCATGTAGTAACCAAAAAAGTGTTAAATAAATCAAAATGATTGGGATGAGTTCCCACAAACCCTGAGCACTTGTTGGCTGCTTTACCCTTCACTCTGAG
The DNA here is from genome assembly GCF_023373465.1 of Oncorhynchus keta. Classification (NCBI taxonomy): domain Eukaryota; kingdom Metazoa; phylum Chordata; class Actinopteri; order Salmoniformes; family Salmonidae; genus Oncorhynchus; species Oncorhynchus keta. Next base: position 56,164,836 of record NC_068439.1, on the reverse strand, counting down.
GACAATCTCAATTGGGTTGAGGTTGGGTGATTGTCGAGGCCAAGTCATCTGATGCAGCACTCCATCACTCTCCTTCTTTGTCAAATTGCCTTACACAGTCTGGATGTGTGTTGGGTCATTGTCCGGTTGAAAAACAAATAACAGTCCCACTAAGCGCAAACCAGATGGGATGGCATATAACTGCAGAATGCTGGGGTAGCCATGCTGGTTAAGTGTGCCTTGAATTCTAAATAAATCATTAACAGTGTCACCAGCAAAGCATCCCCACATCATATCACCTCCTCCTCCATGATTCACGGTGGGAATCATACATGCGGAGATCATCCGTTCATCCGTTCATCCGTCTCCTCTGAACAGTTGATGTTGAGATGTGTCTGTTACTTGAACTCTATGAAGCATTTATTTGGGCTGCAATCTGAGGTGCAGTTCACTCTAATGACCTTATCCTCTGCAGCAGAGGTAACTCAGGGTCTTCCTTTCCTGTGCTGGTCCTCATGAGAGCCAGTTTCATCATAGCGCTTGATGGTATTTGTGACTGCACTTGAAGACAATTTCAAGGTTTTATTTTTTGGGGATTGACTGACCTTCATGTCTTAAAGTAATGATGGACGGTCATTTCTCTTTGCTTATTTGAGCTGTTCTTGCCATAGCTTCTGTATACCACCCCTACCTTGTCACAACACAACTGATTGGCTCAAAAGCATTAAGAAGTAAATAAATTCCACATATTCACTTTTAACAAGGCACACCTGTTAATTGAAATGCATTCTAGGTGACTAACTCATGAAGCTGGTTGAGAGAATGTGCAAAGAGTGTGCAAAGCTGTCATCAAGGCAAAGGGTGGCTACTTTGAAGAATCTCAAATATAAGATATATTTTGATCTGTTTGACACTTTTTTGATTACTACATGATTCCATATGTGTTACTTCATAGATTGGATGTATTCACTATTATTCTACAATGTAGAAAATAGTGCAAATAAAGAAAAACAAATGGCAAATATAAATACAACTTTGATGGTTTTAAGAGATATATGGGAGGGGTTGAGTGGAGCTGAAGGGTGGGACTAAAAACAACAAGATAACAATTGTTCAACTGTGCTGTTGTCACACCCTGATCTGTTTCACCTGTCTTTGTGCTTGTCTCCACCCCCCTCCAGGTGTCACCGATCTTCCCCATTATCCCCTGTGTATTTATACCTGTGTTCTCTGTATGTCTGTTGCCAGTTTGTCTTGTTTGTTCAAGTCTACCAGCGGGTTTTGTGTCAGCTCCTGCCTTCCCCCTGTCTCTCTTTTCTCATCCTCCTGGTTTTGATCCCTACCTGTCCTGACCCTGAGTCTGCCTGCCATCCCGTACATTTGCCCCTGTTGCTCTAATAAACATTGTTACTTCGACACGGTCTGCTTCTGGGTCTTACCTGATTCCGGATAGCTGTGATGTTTCGCAAAAGTTCTGAACCTTTCTACTCTCATAGTTTCTACAGATTGTAAATTAAAGATACCCTTTTTTGCTAAACATATTATTATATTATTGATCGCTTGACTATCTATGGCTTTTCAAATCATCCAGCTCAATGGATTCTAACAAAGATTGAATTACTTTCAGAAACCACCTGCAGGATGACCTCATGTTATTTAATTAGAGTCAGAGGAAGTATTTTTGGACATCAATGCTCACTGTTCATTTGAGGTTACAAACAAATCACACACAGCCATATGTATATATGCTGAGAAGGACAAATCATTGTGGTCTATTGCTATTTCCAATCACTACGACCCTGCCTCTATGTCTAAGGCTTTTTAAAATTGTATTTCACCTTTATTTAACCAGGTTGTTGAGAACAAGTTCTCATTTACATCTGCAACCTGGCCAAGATAAAGCAAAGCAGTGTGACACAGACAACAACACAGAGTTACACATGGAATAACATGGAATAAACAAAAAACAAGCCTATAACACAATAAGCAAGTCAATGACACTGTAGAAAAAATAAAGTCTATATACAGTGTGTGCAAAAGGCATGAGGAGGTAGGCAATAAATAGACCATAGTAGCGAAGGATTACAATTTAGCAGATTAACACTGGAGTGATAAATGAGCAGATGATGATGTGCAGGTAGAGGTTCTGGTGTGGAAAAGAGCAGAAAAGTAAATAAAAACAGTATGGGGATGAGGTAGGTAGTTTGGGTGGGCTATTTACAGATGGACTATGTACAGCTGCAGCGATCGGTTAGCTGCTCAGATAGCTGATGTTTAAAGTTGGTGAGGGAAATATAAGTCTCGAGCTTAAGCGATTTTTGAAATTTGTTTCAATCACTGGCAGCAGAGAACTGGAAGGAAAAGCGGCCAAATGGGGTGTTGAATTTGGGGATGATCAGTGAGATATACCTGCTGGAATGTGTGCTATGGGTGTATGTTGTTATCGTGACCAGTGAGCTGAGATAAGACGGAGCTTTACCTAGTATAGACTTATAGATGACCTGGAGCCAGTGGGTCTGGCGATGAATATGTAGCGAGGGCCAGCCGACTAGAGCATACAGGTCGCAGTGGTGGGTGGTATAAGGTGATTTGGTAACAAAATGGATGGCACTGTGATAGACTGCATCCAGTTCGCTGAGTAGAGTATTGGAAGCTATTTTGTAGATGACATCTCCGAAGTCGAGGATTGGTAGGATAGTCAGTTCTTTGCAGCGTGAGTGAAGGAGGATTTGTTGCGAAATAGAAAGCCGATTCTAGATTTGATTTTGGATTGGAGATGTTTAATGTGAGTCTGGAAGGAGAGTTTACAGTCTAACCAGACACCTAGGTATTTATAGTTGTCTACATATTCTAAGTCAGAACCGTCCATGGTGGTTATGCTAGTTGGACAGGCGGGTGCGGGCAGCGAACGGTTGAAAAGCATGCATTTGGTTTTACTAGCATTTAAGAGCAGTTGGAGGCCACAGAAGGAGTTTATTATGTCATTGAATCTCATTTGGAGGTTAGTTAGCACAGTGTCCAAGGAAGGGCCAGAAGTATACAGAATGGTGTCGTCTGCGTAGAAGTGGATCAGGGAATCACCCGCAGCAAGAGCAGCATCATTGATATATACAGAGAAAAGAGTCAGCCTGAGAATTGAACCCTGTGGTACCCCCGTAGAGACTGCCAGAGGTCCGGACAACAGGCCCTCCAATTTGACACACTGAACTCTGTCTGCAAAGTAGTTGGTGAACCAGGCGAGGCAGTCATTAGAGAAACCAAGGCTATTGAGTCTGCCGATAAAAATACAGGGATTGACAGATGACCTATGACCTTGTCTAAGCCTTTATTACGTTCAATGGCAGCAGGGGCACCAAACTCTGACCTATGACTTTTCCAGACCCTTGTGTTAATAGGTACTATAAAACAACATAACGACACGCCATAAGTTGACACACGGTGTCCCTACCTGATAATTGGAGTCAGTCGTCTGTCTCTGTCTGTCTGTCTGTCTCTGTCTGTCTCTCTGTCTGTCTGTCTGTCTGTCTGTCTGTCTGTCTGTCTGTCTGTCTGTCTGTCTGTCTGTCTGTCTGTCTGTCTGTCTGTCCGATGTTAAAGCAGCTAGACATGACTCAATCACACAATCTCTATATCTACCGACTGGACTGCACGATGCTCACAACCTCGCAGAGAGAGAGAGAGAAGGAATAGAGTTAGGGAGATGGGGGAGGGAGAGAGAATAATTGTCTTATTTTTCTATGATTGAGATCTGCTCTCTCATTCAGACCCTGTGGCTGTGACATCTATGTGAGTAATGTAGTAAGGAAGCCAAGTGACTTAGACACGTGCTGTATGGATTTGAAGTTACATTATTTTTGACCATTCTCAGCCAAGTGTCTGTACCATAAATATACAGGCTTCTTGCTTCCTCTCTCTCTCAATTACATTACATTCAAAGGCCTTCATTGGCATGGGAAACATATGTTTACATTACCAAAGCAAGGGAAATAGATCATAAACAAAAGAGAAATAAACAATCAAGAATGAAGTGTAAACATTACACTCACAACTTTCAAAAGAACAGACACACAACAAATGTCGTATTATGACTATGTTGTCACGTTTCAGGTAAGACTCAAATGCAGACTGTGTTGAAGTAACAATGTATATTACAGCAACAGGGTGTCAGGCAAACGACAGGTCAAGGTAGGCAAGGGTCGAATATCCAGAGTAGTGGGGCAAAGGTACAGGACAGCAGGCAGGCTCATGTTCAGGTCAGGCAGAGGTCAGTAATCCAGAGTAGGGGCAAATGTACAGGACAGCAGGCAAGGCTCAGGGACAGGGGCAGGCAGAGTGGTCAGGCAGGCGGGCTCAGTGTCAGGACAGGCAAGGGTCAAAACTAGAAGGGCGAGAAAAAGAGAGACTGGGGAAAAGCAGGAGCTGAAGCATAGACCCTGGTTGACTTGACAAACAAGACAAACTGGCACAGACAAACAGAGAACACAGGTATAAGTACCCAGGGGATAATGGGGAAGATGGGCAACACCTGTACAGGTATGTACAGACATATGTACAGGGTTATAATGATGTGCAAAGAGTTAAAGTGCTAAAGGGAAAGAAATAAACATAAATATGGGTTGTATTTTCAATGGTGTTTGTTCTTCACTGGTTGCCATTTTCTTTTTCAACAGGTCACACATCTTACTGCTGTGTTGGCACACTGTGGTATTTCACCCAGTAGATATGGGAGTTTATCAAAATTGGATTTGTTTTGGAATTCTTTGTGGGTCTGTGTTATCTGAAGGAAATATGTGTCAGTGTGGGCAGTGTGCACATAGCCTGTTTTCTCTTAAGAGCCAGGTCTGCCTATGGAGTCCTCCCTCAATAGCAAGGCCATGTTCACTGAGATTGTTCACAGTGTTTAGGGCCAAATGGCATTCCAGTTTGCTCTGTTTTTTTGGTCAATTCATTCCAATGTGCCAAGTAATTCTATTTTTGTTTCTCATGATTTGATTGGGTCTAATTGTATTGCTGTTGCTGTCCTGGTGCTCTGTGGGGACTGTTTGTGTTTGAGAACAGAGCCCCAGGAACAGCTTGCTTAGGGGACTCTTATCTAGGTTAATCTCTCTGTAGGTGATGGGTTTGTTATGGAAGGTTTGGGAATCACTATCTTTTAAGTGGTTGTAGAATGTAACAGCCCTTTTCTGGATTTTGATAATTAGCTGGCATCAGCCTCATTCTGCTCTGCATGTATTACATTTTTACAATGTACATGGAGGATGTTCTTGCAGAATTCTCAATTTGATGTTTGTCCCATTTTGTGAATTCTTGGTTGGTGAGCAGACCCCAGATATCACAACCATAAAGGGCAATGAGTTCTGAAACTGATTCAAGTATTTTTTGCCAAATCCTAATTGGGAGGTCGGATTTTATGTTCCTTTTGATGGCGTAGAAGGCCTTCTTGCCTTGTCTCTCAGATTGTTCACAGCTTTGTGGAAGTTACCTGTGGTGCGGATGTTTAGGCTGAGGTAGGTATAGGTGTTTGTATGCTCTAGGGAACCGATGTCAAGAAGGAATTTGTATTTGTGATCCTGGCAACTGGACCTTTTTTGGAACAACATTATTTTTGTCTTACTGAGATTTACTGTCAGGGCCCAACTCTGGCAGAATCTGTGTAGAAGATCTACAGTAGGTGATGCTGTAGGCCCTCCTTGGTTGGGGACAGAAGCACCAGATCATCAGCATATAGTAGACATTTGACTTCAGATTCTAGTAGGGTGAGGCCAGGTGCTGCAGATTGTTCTAGTGCCCGCGCCAATTCGTTGATATATACTGTATGTTGAAGAGGGTGGGGATCAAGCTGCATCCCTGTCTCATCCATGACCCTGTGGAAAGAAATGTGTGTGTTTTTTGCCAATTTTATCTGCAGAATTTGTGTACATGGATTTGATCATGTTGCATGTTTTACCCCCAACACGGCTTTCCGTCAATTTGTATAGCAGACCCTCATGCCAAATTGAGTCAAAAGCCTTTTTGATATCAACAAAGCATGAGAAGACGTTGCCTTTGTTTTGGTTTGTTTGTTAGTCAATTAGGGTGTGCAGAGTGAATACGTGGTCTTTTGTACGGTAATTTGGTTAAAAAAAAGCCCATTTGACATGTGCTCAGTACATTGTTTACACTGAGGAAAGTCTGCTGTTAATGATAATGCAGAGGACTTCCCCAAGGTTGCTGTTGACGCACATCCCACGGTAGTTATTTGGGTAAACATTTAGTCCACTTTGGTGGATTGTTGTGATCAGTCGTTGGTTCCAAATATATTGGCGATGCCAGAGCTGAGGATGATGTTAACGAGTTTAAGTACAGCCAATTGGAATTTGTTGTCTGTATATTTTACAATTTAATTTAGGATACCATCAACACCACAAGCATTTTGGGGTTGGAGGATTTTATTTTGTTCTGTAGTTCATTCAATGCTAAGAAGCAATTACAGAAAGTGAATTTAATAAATAACTGAACATTGAACAAAACAAGAAACACGAGTTGTGTACAGACATGAAACACAGAAACAGAGTCAATAATGCCTGGGGAAAGAACCTAAGGGAGGGACAGATATAGGGGAGGTAATCCCATGTCACCACACCTCTTGGTGTGGGTTCTGTCGGTACAGGTCCTTTGGAAGGGGGTCTTGCAGGTTTGGGATAATGTCTCGCTGGTCAGGGTGGGGTGTCTGTTGCTCCTGTGTGAGGTGCTGGGGCTGCGTTTGAGAGTGACGTTCTTCAGGGTCCTGGTAAAAGTTGAGATTGCTGCCTTGGTGGACCTGGTGGTAAAGGCTGTTCAAGTCCAGGGTGGAGTTGTGGGTGAGGTACAGTCCCAGGAAATGTTGGTATTCACCACCGTATGGTGGCAGGGTGAAATAATTTTTGTGGTAGCAGGTTTGAGGTAACCACTTGTTCAATCACTCCCTTGAGTGCTGTAGCCACCCTTTCCTGCTGTGCCCTCTGGTCGTTTGTGCCCGTGCGAATTATAATGTGGCTGGGGGACCCTAATCTGTCCTCTGACAACAGCTCCAGGGATTGTCTAGTGTTTGGGGACCAGAGTTTAGCCACTGTGTTTGGGAAAATGTTTATTATCCTCAATATATTCACCATTTGAGTCAATGAGGAGCACAATCTCTGTCGTTTATGTGTCTTCAGTGGGCATGTGGTGATTATCAAGAGAGCTATCAGGGGAATTGACAGGGGAGCTGTTAGGGGGGGGGTGGGGTCTGTAGGATTGGTGGGTCCTGTGTTGTCTGTACCATTGTGGCATTGAGGTTGTGGTCCGGGTCTGAGGTGGACTGTTCTGCTGGTTTCTCTGGGGGAGTGTCCTGCTCTCTGTCACACCTCAGCTTTCTCACCTCCTCCCTCAATGCTGTTATCTCTGCTATGTGTTCCTCACCCTCCTCTTTATATAATCTCACCTCAATCCGTAGAGCTGCCAGCTCTCTCAGACAGCCGTCCATCTCCTCCTTCAGCCCCCCAGGTCTTGTTAGGGGGGGGGGGGTTTTGCTGCTCTGTTTTGTGGGTCTGTTCTGTCTGGAGTGTGTGGACTAGCTCTGTGAGCTCCACCATCTCCCTCCCTCCCCCCTCCATCCTCTTGCCTTTAGGCCTGTCATTCATATAAACCTCCTTAATCTATTTAAAGACAGATCACTCAGGATGAGTCAACATCAGGGCTATAGTCCTCATCTGCATCCCAAATGGCACCCTATTCCTTACATACACTCGGAGAAAAAAAAGGTGCTATCTAGAACCTTAAAGAGTTCTTCAGCTGTACGAATAGGAAATCCTTTTTGGTTCCAGGTAGAACCAATTTGGTTCCAATTTGGTTCCGGGCTCTACATGGAACCAAAAAGGGTTCTACGTGGAACCAAAAATGGTTCTCCTATACGGACAGCCAAAGAACCCTTTTTTTCCGAACAGTGCAGTACACTACTTTTGGCCAGGACCTATGTAGGGAATAGGCTGCCATTTGGGATGTAGCCCTCTCTCCCCTGTGCCTCTCTCTCACCCCCGTTACTTCAACTGTCTGTCTGGTTATTACTTTTACTTATGGAGCCATTATGAAGACTATAATGATGATGTTAGTAACACAGCTGGAATGCCGCCCATTGTCGTTGCTGTAACAAAGCGATGGTTTCCATTCCTAGACCTCTTATTAGTTCAATTGTATTGTAGGGCGGTTTTATTGTTCTTCACTTCAGTCACCAAGCTGCAGTGGTGAGAAAAGTACTCAAATGTCATTCTTGAGTAAAATTAAAGATACCTTCATAGAAAATTACTCAAGTAAAAGTGAAAGTCATGCTGTGCAATAGCACTTGAGAGAAAGTCTAAACGTATCTGGTTTTAAATGTACTTAAGTGGTGAAAAAGGTACTCAATTGTCATAATTGAGTAAAAGTAAAAACAACTATAAGTAAATGCTCTTAATCAAATTATACAGAACAAAAATGTAAATGCAATATGCAACAACCTCAAAGATTATACTGAATGACCATATAAGGAAATCAGTCAATTGAAATAAATTCATTAGGCCCTCATCTATGGATTTCACATGATTTACATCAGTTGGTCACAGATACTTAAAAAAAAGGTAGGGGCGTGGATCAGAAAACCAGTCGGTGGCCACCCATCTCCATGCAGCGTAACACATCTCCTTCACATGTTGATATGGCTTGTGGAATGTTGTCCCACTCCTCTTCAATGGCTGTGCGATGTTGCTGATTATTGGTGGGAACTGGAACATGCTGTCGTACAGGTCGATCCATACATCCCAAACACGCTCAATGGGTGACATGTCTGGTAAGTATGCAGGCCAAGGAAGAACTGGGAAATTTTCAGCTTCCAGGAATTGTGTACAGATCCTTACGACATGGAGCCGTGCATTATCATGCTGAAACATGAGGTGATGGTGGCGGATGAATGGCACGACAATGGCCCTCAGGATCGTACCAAGGTTTATCTGTGCATTCAAATTGCCATTAATAAAATGCAATTGTGTTCGTTGTCCGTAGCTTATGCCTGCCCATACCCTAACCCCATCGCCACCACGGGGCACCATTTATCCTACTGTTTTTCCCGACAAATGTCAATTATACGTTGACATCAGAAACCGCTCGCCCACATGACGCCATACAAATGGTCTGCGGTTGTGAGTCCGGTTGGACTTACTGCTAAATTCTCTAAAATGATGTTGGAAGCAGCTTATGGTAGAAAAAAATGAACATTAAATTCTCTGGCAACAGCTCTGTTGGACATTCTTGCAGTCAGCATGCCAACTGCACGCAGAGAAATCTGTGCCATTGTGTTGTGACAAAACTGCACATTTTAGAATGGCCTTTTATTACCCCCAGCACAAGGTACAACTGTGTAATGATCATGCTGTTTAATCAGCCTCTTGATTTTCCACACCTGTCAGGTGGATGGATTATCTTGGCAAAGGATACATGTTTACAAAGAGGGATGTACATTTTTGGGGGATTAAAAAATAAATAAAAAAGCTTTTTGTGCGTATGGGACATTTCTGGGATCTTTAATTTCAGCTCATGAAACAAGGGACCAACACTTTACATGTTGCATTCATGAATTTGTTCAGTGTACTTATATTTAGCAAACCAGATGACACCATTTTATGGACAGCCAGGGGCACACTCCAACACAGACATCATTTATAAATGCAGAATTTGTGTTTAATAAGTCCGCCAGATCAGAGGCAGTAGGGATACTTTGCATTATATTGATAGGTGCGTGTATTGGACAATATTGCTGTCCTGCATGAGCGTTCAAAATGTATTAAGTACTTTTGAGTGTCAGGGTAAACTTACAGGAGTAAAATGTGTATATTTTATTTCGTAACGTAGTGGAGTAAAAGTTGAAATTGTAAAAAAATATGAATGCTAAGTAAAGTACAGATACCCCAATAAACCACTTAAGTAGTATTTCAAAGTATGTTTTACTTTACACCACTGCCAAGCTGTAATTATGATGGTGTTGTGTTGTCTTTGTTATCATGATCATCTCTGTTTTTAATAATATGAGAACCAAACACCTGTTCGTGCGGTTTATTCATGGTTAAAAAGCTCAGAGGCGGTATAATAGAATTAGCCAATTCTTCCCTCTTTCCCTTTTTTTATTTTGATGAACCTTTATTTAACCAGGGAAATGGTGCCTTGAGAATGACAGTTAAAGCAATAATTCAAGCATGATCACTACAAAATTACAGTTACAACATTTCAAATAAATTACATTACATTCAAAAGGGCAGTAGAAACAACTATATACAATAATTCAAAACAAGTGTAGTTTTCATTGGTCACATTTTTTATCAGAGGCCTAAATTCACCTTTTGGGACGAAATACTCAAGTTATAGAGTGACCTATAGGTCATTCCAGCACCTACAGGTCACTCTACAGTTCACAGGTCAGTTGACAACTGCACATTGTGGTCAATCAATGGAATTAAATAAAGAACAAGAGGCCCCCTTTGGAGAGGAGGGCACAGTAACTGAAAACAGTCTTCCCTAACTCAGAAGAGACCTGCAGAACCTCTAGAACCAACCAGTCTTAAGAGGAATTCTTATAATTAGACACATTTCCAATTTAGAAGTCAGGTGAGGCAGTTTGTGAGTTTCTGGAGAAGTGCCTAATATACAAATAATAGCCAATGTTGGGCCCTTCTGGTCATTAGAGACGCCCAGCCAACAGAACTACATAAGAGACAACGATGTGTATGTAAATGATCACCAGTGATACAACGCAAGGCTGAGTGGTAGACTGAATTCAGAGGTTTTAACACAAGCTCCCTTCTCTCTCTTTCTCTCTGATCTTTTCTCATTTTCAGGGACATCTGTGCCTTCTTGTTTGCCCTCTAAAATCCCAGTCGATGCTTTACACGAAAGCAAAAGGAAAAGTGAGTGAGAGAGAGTAGAAAAAAAGAGAGAAAGTCACTATATAGAGAGAATGAGAGAGAATAGCAGAGTAACAGACCATGTGAGAGAAAGAGAGAGACCGAGAGAGAACTAAAGGAGCGTAAAGTCTCACAATGAGAGAGGGCTGCAGCGCAGGGTTATGTAAGCAGTCAGCCTCCCTTCAGTAGCTCAGCTCCTACAGTAACAGCAGGATCCACCACAGTCAGAGACCAGGTCAGCAGCTACATCAAATGGGCTTTACAGAACGCTCCAATCAAACATTACCCTCCGCAAATTAGTTCCCAATACAGGATAAAAGAAAATCAGCCTGAATATTTGATGAGATACGTTATGTTTCGTGAGTAGTTAAAAGGGAGCCCGCAGACTGATCTGCTTTGTAGGCTACAATAAGATGAGATGAGACCTAATTAACAGTGAATGTATTTGTAATTGCAAAGTCACGGTGGAGTGAAACCAGTACTTTTAACAGGGTCAAATAGTGGACATGTTATATTTTATATGGGAAGAACTAGCACTAAACCATATTCAGATACATATGAAGTACAGACTCACATAATCAATGGGCTTTATCTAGTGTTTCTGCTCAATCCCAAGTCCATTGTAAGTACTGGTATTTGACCTATTATGTACCCAAGTCTGGTGTCCAGAACAGAGCTTTTCCTTGAATTGGAAAATCCGTGTTACTACTTCTAATTCTATGGTTATCTGACACGGGCTGAGGAGGATGGAGGAAGAAGGATTCATGTTATCTGGGTGGAAGTTGTCCTTAGGCACAGATATACTGTGCTTTTGACACAAAACTGACCTTAGATTAGTGTCCGTGTCATCCTACTCCGTCATACATTCACCAGTCAGACTGTTATTGAAGTGATTTGAGAAGATTGGCTAAAACCACATGCTGTACTCTGCCCAGCAGCATCTTGATCCCCTGCAGTTTGACTATATACGAATGGAAGTTGGGTTGATGATACCAGTGGTGTAAAGTACTTGAGTAAAAATACTTGAAAGTACTACTTAAGTCATTTTTGGAGGTTATCTGTACTTTACTTTATTATTTATATTTATATTTTTGATTTTACTTTTACTTTACTGCATTCCTAAAGAAGATGTGGTCCTTCTGTAGCTCAGTTGGTAGAGCATGGCGCTTGTAACGCCAGGGTAGTGGGTTCGATCCCCGGGACCACCCATACGTAGAATGTATGCACACATGACTGTAAGTCGCTTTGGATAAAAGCGTCTGCTAAATGGCATATATATGTATGTACTTTTTTAGTGCACACATTTCCCTGACACCCAAAAGTACTCATTACATTTGGCATGCTTAGCAGGACAGGAAAATAGTCAAATTCACACACTTACTGTATCAACAGAACATCCCTGGTCATCCCTACTGCCTCTGATCTGGCGGACTCACTAAATAGATGCTGCATTTGTAAATGATGTCTGAGTGTTGGAGCGTACCCCTGGCTAGACCTTGCGCCGCGAAACTGCGGTATGCTACTGCATCCTACTGCATGCTATTGGACCTTATGTACAAACACAGTGACTGCTCTTAAAGGGATGCAGGGAAATGTCTACCTCTACATCTTGTCCCTTAAAGGGAAACGTCACAATCTTTCAACTTCATACTCGTCATCTCCAGCACCACCCCAACATCAACATATTGTATGTGACAATGGCTCGTTTTTATGTTTCGTAGTAGAGGAAGATAGAGAATGATAAGTGCTTCCAATGACATCATCAACCAATTAGTATGCAAATAGAAGGCACTTAACACTTATCTTTCTCTACCTTTTTTACTCCGAAACATAAAAACACACCATTTTCATGTTGATGTCGGGGTGGTGCTGGAGATGATGAGTATGAAGTTGAAAGATTGTGACATTTCCCTTTAAGGGACAAGATGTAGAGGTAGTGTAAGAGTAAATACTTGGGTGTTGTACTTTGAGCAGATTGAAGAGGAAGGGCAGCAAAAGCTATACCTTTAGGAAGCTATTTTAATGTTGATCTTGTTTTACTGCCACCATTCTGCAAGTCATTCATCGAAAGTGTCTTAACATGACACATCATCTCCTGGTACGGAAATGCTAACGTCTCTCAGAAAAACACAGTGGCTTCGGAAAGTATTCAGACCCCAATACTTCTCCACATTTTGTTACGTTATAGCCTGACTCACAAATGTATTAAATTGCTTTTTTTCCTCACCAATCTACACACCCCATATCGACAAAGTCAAAACAGGTTTTTAGAAATGTTTGCAAATGTATAAAAAAAATATATATATATATATATATCACATTTACATAAGTATTCATTTAATTTGTACTATGTTGAAGCACCTTTGGCAGTGATTACAGCCTCAAATCCTCTTGGGTGTTACGAATCCCTTTTGGCACGACAGTCTAGGGGAGATGGTAGCGAGACCCGTAACATAACTCATGGTTTCCTCCAGACGTGATGCTTGGGATTCAGTCCAAAGAGTTCAATCTTGGTTTCATTAGACAAGAGAATATTGTTGCTCATGGTCTGAGAGTCCTTTAGGTGCCTTTTGGCAAACTCTATGCGGCTGTCATTTGTATTTTACTGAGGAGTGGCTTCTGTCTGGTCACGCTACCATAAAGGCCTGATTGGTGGAGTGCTGCAGAGATGGTTGTCCTTCTGTAGTGTTCTCCCATCTCCACAGACAAACTCTGGAGCTCTGTCAGAGTGACCACCGTGTTCGTGGTCACGTCCCCACCAAGGTCATTCTCCCCCGATAGCTCAGTTTGGTTGGGAGGCAAGTCTTGCTGGTTCCACACTTCTTCCATTTAAGAATGATGGAGGCCACTGTGTTCTTGGGGACCTTCAATGCTGCAGAAATGTTTTGGTACCCTTCCCCAGATCTTTGCGTCGACACAATCCTGTCTCGGAGCTCTACCGACAATTCCTTGGACCTCATGGCTTGGTTTTTTAAATTCATTTGAATTTACCACAAGTGGACTCCAATTAGGTTGTAGACACAATTCACGGATGCTCAATGGAAACAGGATGCACCTGAGCTCAATTTCGAGTCTCATAGCAAAGGGTCTGAATACTTATGTTAAAATCTGTTTTCGCTTTGTCATTATGCGCTATTGTGTGTAGATTGATGAGGAAAGAAATGTATGCAATCCATTTTAGAGTTAAGGCTGTAACGTAACAAAATGTGGAAAAAGGGAAGGGGTCTGAATACTTTCCGAATAAAACTTTTTTCTCTGCAAGTAAGGTACTGGGAGTGAGCAGAAAGGTCTGGAGTTAATTAATGACAAAATAGCCCTCACTAAAGGCCACAAGGTACTGATGAATCTCAAACATCCTCTTTACCAGGAGCTACTCCCCTCGGGGCAACGTTACCGGGCGCCAGGGCACAAAAGGAATAGAGCCAAACATTCCTTTGTCCAAGTCGCAGTAATGCCCCTGAACATCAAACACCACAAGTAGTTGACAGAGTGTACAGATGATCAGTGATCACTCATTAACTACTTTTCTACCTGTTGTCTGTATGTCCTTGACTATGTGTTTCATGTGTGCACAGAGCCTCAACCACGATGTTCCCACGGTTACAATAAAGACATGATCTTATCTTGTATGACCTCTTCAGTCCCAAAGAGATGCCCAGATTCAATATAGCAGATCTAGGATCAGCTTGCAATCACAAAATTCAATCCAAAACCATTAGGGGAAGGAATACAAAAGTGACGTTAAATAAGTGTCTACTCAACCCCTATTCACCAGTCAGACTCATGTGGCTGTTTGACCTCCCTGTGACCTCACAGTACGCTATAGACTCTCCTTCAGTTGCCTAGATACAGTAAAATATGACAGACCTAGGATCACCTTGTCATCCCAAAATCCATAAACATTAGGCGAGAAAACACACATCTGACCTTAGATCAGTGTCCAGCACCCTTATTCACCAGTAAGACTCCTGTGGTTGTTTGACCTCCTCACTCTCCTCACCCTCATACAACTAGATACGACCTTACACTAAAGACACATTAATAATCAATATAGATTATTTGTAAAACCACAGATAAAGTGAGAATATTTAACCCTGGCAAAACAAAACAGATGGCTACAGCAGCAACATTAGCATATGTGAACAGCTGGCCATCACATACCGTTAGCTTTAAGATGCCCCATCCCGCCACACGACACGACGCAAACAACACCACCTTCAAAGGACAACAAGATAGCAGCAGCACAATCTGTAGCTCAGATGTAATATGTTTAATAATAACCAAAGTATTGACAGTAAAAAACCCTGCCACTCGCCCAACTCAGGGATGTGTTTTCCTGTCTCTAGACTAGCAATTACAACTGCACCTTCCTTCCGTATTACAAATGCAGATGACTCAGGGCCATACCATATAATACATTACAATTTCCTTCTGTTTCTTCAAAGACAAAAAAGGGAACGCAGATAGTCACAATTAGTGAGTGGAGCTATGTGTGTGCGTGTGTGTGTCAGTGTGTGTGTGTTTGTGTTTGTGTGTGTGTGTCTGTGTGCATGTGTGTGTTTGTGTGTGTGCATGTGTGTGTGTCTATGTGTGTGTGTATGTGTGTGTCTGCATGTATGTGTGTGTCTGTGTGTGTGTGTGTGTGTCTGTGTGTGTGTGTGTGCATGTGTGTCTTTGTGTGTCTGTGTGTGTGTGTCTGTGTGTGTGTGTGTCTGTGTGTGTTACACTACCTGTCTTTTGAAGGTTGTGTGTGTGCACAGTATGTGTGTGTGCGTGTGCGTGTGAGAGAGAGAGAGAGTGTGTGTATGTGTGTCTGTGTGTGTCTGTGTGTCTGTGTGTGTCAGTGGGTGTGTGTGTGTCAGTGGGTGTGCGTGCTTATATGCATGTGCAAGAATGTGTGTTACACTGTCTGTCTTTTGGAGGTTGTGTGCATGTGCACAGTGTGTGTGTGTGAGAGAGAGAGAGAGTGTGTGTGTAGTGTTGCTGCTTGGGCTGACTGTTGTATTGTGTAGAGTAGTGATTAATGTGCAGAGGTTCTGGTGGAGGCTCCGTGAGCATGCCTTACATACACAGTGCTTTGTCTTCACGGACTCTCCTGTCCTGACACCAGCCATCTTGAGGAGGCAAAACTCCAGACTGAGGCTGTCCTCTAGCTGCCCCAGAGATGAAACAAACTCACGGCTGGGTGGTGAAATGGAGGGCACTGGGAGACTGCGGTTGGTGTCTGGGTATTGGGCTGTGGATAGGACTGGAGCTGGAGCTGGTGTAAAGCTTGAAACAGGGTTAGGAATAGGGCTAGGGATGGGGATGGCGCTAGTACTAGGGATGGAGCTAGCACGAGGGATGGAGCTAGTACTAGGGATGGAGCTAGTACTAGGGATGGAGCTAGCACTAGGGATGGAGCTAGCACTGGGGATGGAGCTAGTACTAGGGATGGGGATGGAGCTAGTACTAGGGATGGGGATGGAGCTAGCAGTAGGGATGGGGATAGAGCTAGCAGTAGGGATGGGGATGGAGCTAGCAGTAGGGATGGGGATGGAGCTAGTACTAGGGATCGGGATGGAGCTAGTACTAGGGATGGGGAAGGAGCTAGCATTAGGGATGGGGATGGAGCTAGCACAAGGGATGGGGATGGAGCTAGCACTAGGGATGGGGATGGAGCTAGCATTAGGGATGGAGCTAGCAGTAGGGATGGGGATAGCACTAGGGATGGGGATGGAGCTAGCACTAGGGATGGGGATGGAGCGAGCATTAGGGATGGGGATGGAGCTAGCAGTAGGGATGGGGATGGAGCTAGTACTAGGGATGGGGATGGAGCTAGCATTAGGGATGGGGATGGAGCTAGCACAAGGGATGGGGATGGAGCTAGCACTAGGGATGGGGATGGAGCTAGCACTAGGGATGGGGATGGAGCGAGCACTAGGGATGGGGATGGAGCGAGCATTAGGGATGGGGATGGAGCTAGCATTAGGGATGGGGATGGAGCTAGCATTAGGGATGGGGATGGAGCTAGCATTAGGGATGGGGATGGAGCTAGCATTAGGGATGGGGATGGAGCTAGTACTAGGGATGGGGATGGAGCTAGCATTAGGGATGGGGATGGAGCTAGCATTAGGGATGGGGATGGAGCTAGTACTAGGGATGGGGATGGAGCTAGCACTAGGGATGGAGCTAGCACTAGGGATGGAGCTAGCACTAGGGATGGAGCTAGTACTAGGGATGGGGATGGAGCTAGCACTAGGGATGGGGGTGGAGCTAGTACTAGGGACTGGAGCTTGAGCTGGTGTAAAGCTTGAAACAGGGTTAGGAATAGGGCTAGGGATGGGGATGGAGCTAGTACTAGGGATGGAGCTAGCACTAGGGATGGAGCTAGTACTAGGGATGGAGCTAGTACTAGGGGTGGAGCTAGTACTAGGGATGGAGCTAGTACTAGGGATGGAGCTAGAACTAGGGATGGAGCTAGCACTAGGGATGGAGCTAGCACTGGGGATGGAGCTAGTACTAGGGATGGGGATGGAGCTAGTACTAGGGATGGGGATGGAGCTAGCATTAGGGATGGGGATGGAGCTAGTACTAGGGATGGGGATGGAGCTAGCATTAGGGATGGGAATGGAGCTAGCATTAGGGATGGGGATGGAGCTAGTACTAGGGATGGGGATGGAGCTAGCATTGGGGATGGGGATGGAGCTAGCATTAGGGATGGGGATGGAGCTAGCATTAGGGATGGAGCTAGCATTAGGGATGGGGATGGAGCTAGTACTAGGGATGGGGATGGAGCTAGCATTAGGGATGGAGCTAGCATTAGGGATGGGGATGGAGCTAGCATTAGGGATGGGGATGGAGCTAGGATTAGGGATGGGGATGGAGCTAGCATTATGGGGATGGAGCTAGCATTAGGGATGGGGATGGAGCTAGTACTAGGGATGGGGATGGAGCTAGCATTAGGGATGGGGATGGAGCTAGCACTAGGGATGGAGGCATTAGGGAGCTAGCACTAGGGATGGGGATGGAGCTAGCACTAGGGATGGGGATGGAGCGAGCATTAGGGATGGGGATGGAGCTAGCATTAGGGATGGGGATGGAGCTAGTACTAGGGATGTGGATGGAGCTATAGGGGGGGATGGAGCTAGCATTAGGGATGGGGATGGAGAGCACTAGGGATGGGGATGGAGCTAGCACTAGGGATGGGGAAGGAGCTAGCACTAGGGATGGGGATGGAGCTAGCACTACTAGCTAGCATTATGGGGGGATGGAGCTAGTATTAGGGATGGGGATGGAGCTAGTAATAGGGATGGGGATGGAGCTAGTAATAGGGATGGGGATGGAGCTAGCAATAGGGATGGGCATTAGGCATGGATGGAGCTAGTAATAGGGATGGGGATGGAGCTAGCATTAGGGATGGGGATGGAGCTAGCATTAGGGATGGGGATGGAGCTAGCACTAGGGATGGGGATGGAGCTAGCATTAGGGATGGGGATGGGGCTAGCATTAGGGATGGGGATGGGATGGGGATGGAGCGAGCATTAGGGATGGGGATGGAGCTAGCAGTAGGGATGGGGATGGAGCTAGTACTAGGGATGTGGATGGAGCTAGCACTAGGGATGGGGATGGAGCTAGCACTAGGGATGGGGATGGAGCTAGCATTAGGGATGGGGATGGAGCTAGCACTAGGGATGGGGATGGAGCTAGCACTAGGGATGGGGATGGAGCTAGCACTAGGGATGGGGATGGAGCTAGCACTAGGGATGGGGATGTAGCTAGCATTATGGATGGGGATGGAGCTAGTAATAGGGATGGGGATGGAGCTAGTAATAGGGATGGGGATGGAGCTAGTAATAGGGATGGGGATGGAGCTAGTAATAGGGATGGAGCTAGCATTAGGCATGGAGATGGAGCTAGTAATAGGGATGGGGATGGAGCTCGTAATAGGGATGGAGCTAGCATTAGGGATGGAGATGGAGCTAGTAATAGGGATGGCTCTGGCTTCAGATATAGGAGACATTGAACTTAGACAGGCGCTAAGGACCCTGTTTTCCCCAGAGGTTGAGGGGAGGGGCGCCCACCTGAAATAAGCTCATGGGTGGAGAGGGAAAAGAGTTAACAGTCTCAGTCCCGGTGGCCTGGAAAGGAAATGCACACCAGTAAACCAATCAGGTCGCTTGACATACAATATGTCCTGGGGGAGGGAAGAGATGGAGAGTGTTAGAGGAACGAGAAATCTGGAGAGAGAAAAAGAGAAGATTAGCGAAAGGAGTGAAATGGAGGGAAAATGTATTGACATCGAGGACTATGGAGTGAAGGGGGAGGCAGCGAGAGAGATAGAAAAGTAGAATGAGAAGAGAGGGACAGAGAGAGTGGGGGCAGAGAGAGGGAGAAGAGAGAGTGTGGCAGTGTCACACCCTGATCTGCTTCACCTGTCTTTGTGATTGTCTCCAACCCCTCCAGGTGTCGCCCATCTTCCTCATTGTCCCCTGTGTATTTATACATGTATTCTCTGTTTGTCTGTTGCCAGTTCGTCTTGTTTGTCAAGTCAACCAGCATTTTTGTGTCTCAGCTCCTGCTTTTCCCAGTCTCTCTTTTTTTCGCCCATCCTGGTTTGACCATTGCCTGTCCTGACTCTGAGCCCGCCTGCCTGACCACTCTGCCTGCCCCTGAACCTGAGCCTGCTGACCTGTAACTTTGCCCTACCTGTGGATTATTGACCTCTGCCTACCCTGACCCTGAGCCTGCCTGCCGTCCGGGACCGTTGCCCCACCACTGGTTTACTGACCCCTGCCTGACTTGACCTGTCTATCGCCTGCCCCTGTTGGATTAATAAGCCATTATTAATTCGACTTTGTCTGCATCTGGGGCAGAGAGAGTGGGGGCAGAGAGAGGGGGGATAGGGCAGAGAGAACACTGTATACATTTGACATGTCTTTATTCTTTTGGAACTTTATGAGTGTAATGTTTACTGTTAATGTTTTATTGTTTATCTCACTTTTGTTTATTTTCTATTTCACTTGCTTTGGCAATGTAAACATATGTTGCTCTTGCCAATAAAGCCCCTTAAATTGAATTGAAATTGAATTCAGAGAATAATAGAGAGGGTGGGGGCAGAGAGAAGGGGATGGGGGGACGGGGGGCAGAGAGAGAGAGGAATACAGAGAGACACAGAGAGACTGGGGGCAGAGAAAGGAATAGAGAGAGTAGGGGCAGAGAGGAAAAGAGAGAGAATAATATATAGCGAGAGGCACAGGGGGGCAGAGAGAGATAGAGAGAGAGAAATAGACAGAGAGAGGGGGTCAGAGAGAGAGAGGAATAGAGAGAGATAGACAGAGAGAGTGGGGGGTCAGAGAGAGAGGAATAGAGAAAGAGATAGACAGAGAGAGTGGGATCAGAGAGAGAAGAATAGAGAGAGAAATAGACAGAGAGGGGGGTCAGAGAGAGAGAGAGGAATAGAGAGAGATAGACAGAGAGAGTGGGGGCTCAGAGAGAGAGATAGACAGAGAGAGTGGGGGCTCAGAGAGAGAGATAGACAGAGAGAGGGGGCGGTTGAGAGAGGAATAGAGAGAGGAATAGAGAGAGTGGAGGCAGAGAGAGAGGAATAGAGAGAGAGGCAGAACAGAAACAATAGTGAGGAATCCTATCATTTTCTCACATATTTAGTCTTGCGACAGCACATGATTTTATATATTATTCTCAAGAGTCGAAGAAATGCAATATTTCTGCTCACCTGTCTCAACCTATTGTATCAGATAATGATCACCTTCCTATGCATATCACTCTAAAATGGCGCAGGAGAAGAAGGCTGACGTTTTAAGTGTTTCCAACCGATTGTGTTTTTTTGTTCGTTTTTTTGCGTTTGTTTGTACCTTATTTTTTTACTTATTTTGTACCTAATGAAAATAACTTCTGGACATCAGGACTGAGATTACTCACCACGGACTGACAGAATCCTTTTTTCCTTTAACAAGTCTGACGAGCCCGACGTGAATGATTATACTGCTTTCTCGGGAACAGGTGCCACAGGGTTCAATTCTCGGGCCGACTCTTTTCTCTGCATATATCAATGATGTTGCTCTTGCTGCGGGCGATTCCCTGATCCACCTCTACGCAGACGACACCATTCTATATACTTTCGGCCCGTCATTGGACACTGTGCTATCTAACCTCCAAACGAGCTTCAATGCCATACAGCACTCCTTCCGTGGCCTCCAACTGCTCTTAAACGCGAGTAAAACCAAATGCATGCTTTTCAACCTATCGCTGCCTGCACCCGCATGCCCGACTAGCATCACCACCCTGGATGGTTCCGACCTTGAATATGTGGACATCTATAAGTACCTAGGTGTCTGGCTAGACTGCAAACTCTCATTCCAGACTCACATCAAACATCTCCAATCGAAAATCAAATCAAGAGTCGGCTTTCTATTCCGCAACAAAGCCTCCTTCACTCACGCTGCCAAGCTTACCCTAGTAAAACTGACTATCCTACCGATCCTCGACTTCGGCGATGTCATCTACAAAATGGCTTCCAACACTCTACTCAGCAAACTGGATGCAGTCTATCACAGTGCCATCCGTTTTGTCACTAAAGCACCTTATACCACCCACCACTGCGACTTGTATGCTCTAGTCGGCTGGCCCTCACTACATATTCGTCGCCAGACCCACTGGCTCCAGGTCATCTACAAGTCCATGCTAGGTAAAGCTCCGCCTTATCTCAGTTCACTGGTCACGATGGCAACACCCATCCGTAGCACGCGCTCCAGCAGGTGTATCTCACTGATCATCCCTAAAGCCGCCTTTCGTTCCAGTACTCTGCTGCCTGTGACTGGAACGAATTGCAAAAATCGCTGAAGTTGGAGACTTTTATCTCCCTCACCAACTTCAAACATCAGCTATCCGAGCAGCTAACCGATCGCTGCAGCTGTACATAGTCTATAGGTAAATAGCCCACCCATTTTCACCTACCTCATTCCCATACTGTTTTTATACTGTTTTTTTATTTATTTACTTTTCTGCTGTACCTGTACATGACCATCTGATCATTTATCACTCCAGTGTTAATCTGCAAAATTGTATTATTCGCCTACCTCCTCATGCCTTTTGCACACATGTATATAGTAGATGTAGACATGTATATAGACTGCCCATTTTTTTCTACTGTGTTATTGACTTGTTAGTTTACTCCATGTGTAACTCTGTGTTGTCTGTTCACACTGCTATGCTTTATCTTGGCCAGGTCGCAGTTGCAAATGAGAACTTGTTCTCAACTAGCCTACCTGGTTAAATAAAGGTGAAATAAAAAATAAATATATATATTTTTTTAAGTACCAGATCTCCGTGATTAGCATGAAGAGGAGGTGGAGAAAAGGGGCCAGAGGGCGGGCGGGCTACCTTCTGAAAATTTGTAGGCGATTGAATAAAACCCCCACTTCCTTCCATTCTGCTAGCAAACGTGCAATCTTTGGACAATAAAATCGATGACCTACGCGTAATATTAAACTACCAACGGGACATTCAAAACTGTAATATCTTATGTTTCATGGAGTCGTGGCTGAACGACTAGATTATCAACATAAACTCAGCAAAAAAAGAAACGTCCCCTTTTCGGCACCCTGTCTTTCAAAGATAATTCGTAGAAATCCAAATAACTTCACAGATCTTCATTGTAAAGGGTTTAAACATTGTTTCCCATGCTTGTTCAATGAACCATAAATAATTAATGAACATGCATCTGTGGAACGGTCGTTAAGACACTAACAGCTTGCAGACAATAGGCAATCAAGGTCACAGTTATGAAAACTTAGGACACTAAAGAGGCCTTTCTACTGACTCTGAAAAACACCAAAAGAAAGATGCCCAGGGTCCCTGCTCATGTGTGTGAACATGCCTTGGGCATGCTGCGAGGAGGAATGAGGACTGCAGATGTGGCCAGGGCAATACATAAAAATGTTCGTACTGTGAGACGCCTAAGACAGCGCTACAGGGAGACATGACGGACAGCTGATCATCCTCGCAGCAGCAGACCACGTGTAACAACACCTGCACAGGATTGGTACATCCGAACATCACACCAGCGTGACAGGTACAGGATGGCAACAACAACTGCCCGAGTTACACCAGGTAAGCACAATCCCTCTATCAGTGCTCAGACTGTCCGCAATAGACTGAGAGAGGCTGAACTGAGGGCTTGTAGGCCTGTTGTAAGGCAGGTCCTCACCAGACATCTTCAACCGATCGCTGCCCGCACCTGCCCGCCCATCTAGCATCACTACTCTGGACGGTTCTGTCTTAGAATATCTGGACAACTATAAATACCTAGGTGTCTGGTTAGACTGTAAACTCTCCTTCCAGACTCACATTAAGGATCCCCAATCCAAAATTAAATCTAGAATCAGCTTATTTCGAAACATAGCATCCTTCACTCATGCTGCCAAACATACCCTCATAAAACTGACCATCCTACCGATCCTCGACCCGCAATGTCATTTACAAAATAGCCTCCAACACTCTACTCAGCAAATTGGATGCAGTCTATCACAGTGCCAGCCGTTTTGTCACCAAAGCCCCATATACTACCCACCACTGCGACCTGTATGCAGGTCCCAGCACTGCGGCCTGTTGCTATGGTCACCATAGCAGCACCCACCCGTAGCACGCGCTGCAGCAGGTATATCCCACCCCCCAAAGCCAATTCTTCCTTTGGCCGCCTCTCCTTCCAGTTCTCTGCTGCCAATGACTGGAACGAACTGCAAAAATCTCTGAAGCTGGAGACTCTTACCTCACTCACTAGCTTTAAGAACCAGCTGTCAGAGCAGCTCACAGATCACTGCACCTGTACATAGCTCATCTGTCAATAGCCCATTCAATGTACCTCATCCCCATATTGTATTATTTATTTATCTTGCTCCTTTGCACCCCAGTATCTCTACTTGCACATTCATCTTCTGCACATCCTACCATTCCAGTGTTTAATTGCTATATTGTAATTCCTTCGCCACCATGGCCTATTTATTGCCTTACCTCTCTTATCCTACCTCATTTGCACATGGTGTATATAGATTTTTCTACTGTATTATTGATTGTATGTTTGTTTATTCCATGTGTATCTCTGTTTTGTTGTATGTGTCGAACTGCTTTGCTTTATCTTGGCCAGGTCACAGTTGCAAATGAGAACTTGTTCTCAACTAGCTTACCTGGTTAAATAAAGGTTAAATAAAAAAAGACATCACTGGCAACAACGTCACCAATGGGTACAAACCCATCATCGCTGGACCAGACTGGACTGGCAAAAAGAGCCCGTCACTGACGAGTCACAGTTTTGTTTCAGCAGGGGTGTTGGTCAGATTTGCGTTTATTGTCGAAGAAATGAGCATTACACCGAGGCCTGTACTTTGGAGTGGGATCGATTTGGAGGTGGAGGGTCATGGTCTGGGGTAGTGTGTCACAGCATCATCAGACTGAGCTTGTTGTCATTGCAGGCAATCTCAATGCTGCGTATTACAGGGAAGACATCCTCCTCCCTCATGTGGTACCCTTCCTGCAGGCTCATCCTGACATGACCCTCCAGCATCACAATGCCACCAGCCATACGACTCGTTCTGTACGTGATTTCCTGCAAGACAGAAATGTCAGTGTTCTGCCATGGCCAGCGAAGAGCCCGGATCCTAATCTCATTGAGCACGCCTGGGACCTGCTGGATTGGAGGGTGAGGGCTGTCTGTGGAACTTGTTCAGTTTATGTCTCAGTTGTTGAATCTTGTTAAGTTCATACAAGTGTTTACACATGTTAAGTTTGCTGAAAATAAACGCAGTTGACAGTGAGAGGACGTTTTTTTTTCTTCCTGAGATTATATACGTTATATGCTGTACCGGCAGGATAGAACAGCAACATCTGGTAAGACGAGGGGTGGCAGACTATGTGTTTTGTAAATAACAGCTGGTGCACGATATCTAAGGAAGTATCGAGCTATTGCTCGCCTAAGTTTCTCAATATAAGCTGTCACACTATCTACCACACTATCTGTATTTTGAAGCTGTTTTACATACCACCACAGACTGAGGCTGAGGCACAGACAGACTGAGCTTTAAATGAGCTGTATTCCGCCATAAGCAAACAAGAAAACGTTCACCTAGAGGTGGCTCTCCTAGAAACCAGCAACTTTAATGCAGGGAAATTTAAATCTGTTTTATCAAATTTCTATCAGCCTGTTAAATGTGCAACCAGAGGGAAAAAACTCTGGATCACCTTCACTCCACACACAGAGATACATACATTGCTCTCCCTCACCCTCCATTTGGAAAATCTGACCATAATTATATCCTCTTGATTCCTGCTTACAAGCAAAAATTAAAGCAGGAAGCACCAGTGACTAGATCAATAAAAAAAAGTGGTCAGATGAAGCAGATGCTAAGCTACAGTACTGTTTTGCTATCACAGACTGGAATATGTTCCGGGATTCCTCCAATAGCATTGAGGAGTACACCACATCTGTCGTTTCATCAATAAGTGCATTGATGACATTGTCTCCACAGAGACCGTACGTACATACCCCAACCAGAAGCCATGGATTACAGGCAGCATCCGCACTGAGCTAAAGGCTAGAGTTGCCGCTTTCAAGGAGCGGGATTCTAACCCGGAAGCTTATAAGAAATCCAGCTATGCCCTCTGACGAACCATCACACAGGCAAAGTGTCAATACAGGACTAATATCGAATCATACTACACCGGCTCTGACGACCATCGGATGTGGCAGGGATTGCAAACCATTATAGACTACAAAGGGAAGCACAGCCGAGAGCTGCCCAGTGAAATGAGCCTAGCTTCTTAGAGATAGGGGGCAGTATTTCCACTTTTGGATAAATAGCATGCACAATTTCAACATCCTGCTACTCATGCCAGGAATATATTATATGCATATGATTAGTAGGTGTGAAATAGATAGAAAACGCTCTGAAGTTTCTAAAACTGGTTCAATCATGTCTGTGACTATAACAGAACTTATGTAGCAGGCAAAACCCCAAGGAAAAACTGTTCAGAATAAAAAAATGTTTTTCCTCTGGCAGTTCACTCAGTTGTCTTTGCCAAGGGAAATTAGATAGCGCACATTTTACAGTTCCTACGACTTCCACAGGATGTCACCAGTCTTTGGAATTAGGTTGAAGTTAAGCATTGGTGAAACGAAGAAGAGGCACATCCTGGAACAACGTTACACTGTTGATAGTTACACAAGAGGGAAAATGGTGCATGTTTTGTTTACTTTCTCTATCGAATACAGTTTGCCCCGTCTACAATTTGGTCGATTATTAACGTTTAAAAATACCTAAAGTTGCATTACAAAAGTAGTTTGAAATATTTTGGCAAAGTTTATAGGCAACTTTTGAAAAGTTTTGTAGTGACGTTGTGTTTTGGAAAGCTGTTTTTTCCGGAACAAAACTGCTTTATGAATGGACATTTTGGGTATACATGGACGGAATTAATAAAAAAAAATGACCTATTGTGATGTTTATGGGACATGTTGGAGTGCCAACAAAGAAGCTCGTCAAAGGTAATGCATGTTTTATATTTTATTGCAGCGTTTTGTGTAGCGCCGGCTACGCTAATTCTTTTGTTTACAACTCGTTCAGGTGGTTCAGGGGGGGTGCATGCTATCAGATAATAGCTTATCATGCTTTCGCCGAAAAGCGTTTTTTAAATCTGACATGTTGGCTGGATTCACAACGAGTGTAGCTTTAATTGAGTACCCTGCATGTGTGATTTAATGAAAGTTTGAGTTTTGTCGCGTTTTATTTTAATTTGGCGCTATGCATTTCCCGAGGCTATTGGCCACTTGAGACGCTAGCGTCTCACTATCCCTAAGAGGCTAGCAGACGAGCTAAACTACTTCAGGCAAATAACACTGAAACATGCATGAGAGCACTAGCTGTTCCAGAAGACTGTGTGATCACGCTCACCACAGCTGATCCTTACCGGGATCAACATCCGGGGAAATTTCAGAGTGACTATGTAAAAATACAATGTCGTAACATTAAACATTCTTGAGAATGCAAGAGTCTTACATCCTTCAAAATATTAGAATCTTGGTAATCAAACTACGTTTTTCAATTTAAAATAGCTATTACAGAGAACAAATGCCATGCTTTTGTTTGAGAAGAGCGATCAACAACAACAAACATTTTCCGCCATGACAGTTTTGACACATTCACATCTGAAGGTAAAATTATGACTTAAATTCTGATATCTTGCTCTTATTTCTCTTCCTGAGGGTCCCAGTGATCAAATCAAGTGCTGTTTTCTTTGATAAAATCCATTTTTATAGCCTAAAAAAAACATTTTGTGTCGTCAATTCCATCTCTATCAACTTTTGATGGAGCATTCAACGTAATTACACACACTAAACAATTGTTTATCTAGTCGTTGTAACGGCTTTCTTCGTTTGTCGAAAGAGAGTCGGACCGAAATGCAGCGTGGTGGTTACTCATGACTTTAATTAAAAAAGCGACACATGAAATAACTATACAAATACAAAACAACAAACGGAACGTGAAACCTAATTACAGCCTATCTGGTGAAACTACACAGAGACAGGAACAATCACCCACGAAATACACAGTGAAACCCAGGCTACCTAAATACGGTTCCCCATCAGAGACAACAAGAATCACCTGACTCTGATTGAGAACCGCCCCAGGCAGCCAAGCCTATACTAGATACACCCCGAATCAACCACAATCCCAATGCCTACAAAAAACCCCATAAGACAATACAATAATCCCATGTCACATCCTGGCCTGAACAAATAATTAAAGAAAACACAAAATACTAAGACCAAGGCGTGACAGTCGTAGTTGGTTTCATTGCAATCCTCTGGATGTTTGCAACACAGCCAAAATTTATAGTTTTTTTTGCAGGGAGTATTGACCGAAGTGAACTGATTTGAAGACAATGAGCAATGACCTCATTGCGCACCAATAATATTATCGAAGTTTCGTTGATTGACTGTATTTCTGCCTGATCTTCTTGAAATCTAGCTGGGTAGATAGCCAATGAGCTGAGGTAAACGCCAGTATGTGATGGTTATTGGTTGGACCACCATCCCTTGTTTGTAAACGCACGAGTAACGAACTTCATTCTCGCCATTGACCATCAGACTATTTGCAGTCACGCTTGTTACGCACAGCAGTGTTTTGGAAAGTAGTATTTTAGAAGCAGTATTTTGGAAAGTGTTTTTTCAACGATTTCATTGAAGACATCATGGCGAGTTAAATGGAACAGCACTTCACCTTAGTGACTGTTCCCTCTGCTCTATACAATACATATCTGTTTATTTTATGTGATGATAAAAGGCTCATACAATACAAATATATTTTTAAAATGTTTTCTTTCACAGTGATAGCGACTCCGACTAGGAGCCCCTGTTGCCAAGGTGCCCATCCCCCACTGAAGCGGGTTCATCCAGCTGGACTCCTGCTGTCTCCGGCTCCACACCTACCCCCGCCCGGCCATCTAGATGTGTGAAGAAAGTAACAAAGAAGCGGAGGAAGGGCAGTGTGGAACCTGCTGGCAGAGAGGTAGAGGGGCAATGGCTCGACATGACATCAAAATACAGCCCCATGCAACTTTTTCAATTGTTTTTCACCCCGGCAGTTGTTGATTCCCTGGCAGTTGTTGATTCCCTACTAACAAGTATGGGGCTAGGAAGCAAGCAGGTGTAACGGATGTGAAACGGCTAGCTTAGTTAGCGGTGCGCGCTAAATAGCGTTTCAATCGGTGACGTCACTTGCTCTGAGACCTTGAAGTAGTAGTTCCCCTTGCTCTGCAAGGGCCACGGCTTTTGTGGAGCGGTGGGTAACGATGCTTCGTGGGTGACTGTTGTTGATGTGTGCAGAGGGTCCCTGGTTCGCGGCCGGGTATGGGCGAGAGGACGGTCTAAAGTTATACTGTTACACAGGAAGGAAAGATGCTTGGAATCCATTTCCATGTCAGACCTTTTCTGCTACCTTTCACTGGTAATTTACATTGAAGTTAAAAACCCTAAAGGATTACTGGAAAACATCCCCACTCTATCAACTGCCTTCCCCCCCACTGTCATGTCCTCTACAAGGTTTTTAAATATCTCACGGGCAGTGAGATCAGTGACCCAGAAGTTGATGAGGAGAATGACAGTAGGAGAGGCACCGCAAAGTTTGACAGGCTCTGCAAAGTCAAACCTCTCTACCCCAGCATGGTTGAGGCCTGCAAGATCCAATTTCAGCCCGCCCAGAACTTATCCATAGATAAGAGGATGGTAGCCTCAAAGGCCAGAATTTGCATAAAACAATACATGGGTAACAAACTAACTAAGTGGGGTTACAAGCTGTTTGTTTTGGCTGATTCTGTGTGTGCATACACATGCAATTTCTTTGTTCTATGAGGGGAAGAACACTTGTGCGACTGGTAAAGGACTTAGCTATGACTCTGTAATGGAGTTATTGGATTTTCAACTGCTGGGGAAGGGCTACAAAACAATTTGTGGACAACTTTTACACAAGCCCTACCTTGTTTGCAGACCTGCAGAATCTGGAAGTGTGAGCTTGTGGCACCATTCGGACCAACAGAGTGGGCTTTCCGAAGACCAAGGTAAATTACATGTCTAAGCGGGCTGAGCGGGGTACCATGCGATGGATCCGTGAAGATGGCCTGCTGTTTGTGAAGTGGATGGACACCAGAGAGGTGGTGATGTGCTCCACTATCCACAAGTCCTTCAGTGGCGATCACGTCGTCAGGCGTGTGAACAACGCTACTGGGGCATGGACCACCAAAAATGTCCCCATTCCTGCAGCCATCAAGGACTACAACAAGAGCATGGGAGGTGTAGGTACTACAAAGTTCTACGTAAGACAAAGAAATGGTACAAGACATTGTTTTACCATTTCATTGACATTGCTGTGGTGAATTCCTTCATCCTGCAGAAGGAAATGGCGAAGAGCTGTGCACAGCCCCCCATCTCACAGCTAGCCTTCAGGGAGCTGCTCATCCGGGAGCTTGCTGGCTATAGCAAAAAGTGCACTGCATCACATTCTGCCCCCTCTACCCTTGCCCGCTCTACCTCTGCCCCCTCTACTCCTGCCTCCAGTGGTGTTCATATGCCACAGTTCATTACTGCAGGCATTGCTGTGCCTCAGGGCCAAAAGGCCACAGCATGGAGGCGTCATTGTGTTCTGTGTTGCATGAAGTCCCCCATCACCTGCACCACTTGTTCAGTTTGCCTCTGCTTTACAGCAGAAAGAGACTGCTATGGGACATGGCACAGGCAGCAAAATATTGTGTAGACTTCCAAAGGGTCTACCCCTGTTTTTTATTTTATTTTTTAAATTCGAATATTTTTAAAAACATTTTTATATTTTTTTTTGTGTGTTAGAATTGCTTTTTGATATGTTGTATATAGTTATTTACACTGTTGTATATAGCTATAGGTCATTTCACCAATTCGGCCACTTGGGTACATTTGGGCAACTTGTGTGGGACACCTGGGTGGCTTCATGCTAAATGTCATGTAGCTCACCCATTCCTGAAGTTATCAGTCTGAAACTTTGCACACCTACAGTTGCCCTCTTGTGTTATCCATTAAAATTATCTCCAGCATCCTATCTGACTGTGTGGCTATTTTAGTACATGTGAAAGATGATGCTACAACAATAAAAAAACAGAAAACCTATGCTCTTCCTTTCTCTTTTCTTCCACCAGATCGACTGTGTTATATTCTCCTACATTCAATTAACATTTCCACAAACTTCACAATGTTTCCATTCAAATGATACCAAGAATATGCATATCCTTGCCTCTGGGGCTGAGCTACAGGCAGTTAGATTATGGTATGTCTTCAGGCAGAAATTGAGAACAAGGGATGCAGCCATAACAAGTTAAACAGGTCAACATTCACAAGGCCGCATGGCCAGAGGGTTTACCAGGACGTGTACTGCAAGCGTGTACTGACCAACTGGCAAGTGTTTTCACTGACATTTTCAACCTCTCCCTATCCGAGTCTGTAATACCAACATATTTCAAGCAGACCACCATAGTGCCTGTGCCCAAGAACACTAACTTAACCTGCCTAAATGACTATCGACCTGTAGCATTCACGTCTGTAGCCATGAAGTGCTTTGAAAGGCTGGTCATCGCTCACATCAACACCATTATCCCAGAAACCCTAGAGCCAGTACAATTTGCATACCGCCCCAACAGATCCACAGATGATGCAATCTTTATTACACTCCACATTGCCCGTTCCCACCTGGCCAAAAGGAACACCTATGTGAGAATGCTATTCATTGACTACAGCTCAGTGTTCAACACCATAGTGCCCTCAAAGCTCATCACTAATCTAAGGACCCTGGGACTAAACACCTCCCTCTGCAACTGGATCCTGGACTTCCTGACGGGCCGCCCCCCAGGTGGTAAGGGTAGGTAACAACACATCTGCCACGCTGATCCTCAACACAGGAGTCCCTCGGGGGTGCATGCTCAGTCCCCTCCTATACTCCCTGTTCACTCATGACTGCACGGCCAGGCATGACTCCAACACCATCATGAAGTTTGCCGATGACACAACAGTGGTAGGCCTGATCACCTCCCACGACGAGAGGCTATAGGGAGGAGGTCAGAGACCTGGCCGTGTGGTGCCAGGACAACAACCTCTCTCTCAACGTGATCAAGACAAAGGAGATGATTGGGGACTACAGGAAAAAGAGGACAGAGAACGCTCCCATTATCATCAACGGGGCTTCAGTGGAGCAGGCTGAGAGCTTCAAGTTCCTTGGTGTCCACATCACTAACATGGTCCAATCACACCAAGACAGTCGACAAAACCTATTCCTCCTCAGGAGACTGAAAAAATGTGTCATGGGTCCTTAGATCCTCAAAAGTTTCTACAGCTGCAGCATCGAGATAATCCTCACTGGTTGCATCACTGCCTGGTATGGCAACTACTCAGCCTCCGACCGCAAGGCACTACAGAGGGTAGTGATAATGGCCCAGTACATCACTGGGGCCAAGCTTCCTGCCATCCAGGACCTCTATACCAGGCGGTGTCAGAGGAAGGCCCTAAACTTTGTCAAAGACTCCATTCACCCTAGTCATAGAATGTTCTCTCTGCTACCGCACGGCAAGCAGTACTGGAGCGCCAAGTCTAGGTCCAAGAGGCTTCTAAACAACCCCCAAGCCATAAGACTTCTGAACATCTAATCAAATGGCTAAGCAGACTATTTGCATTGCCCCCTTTCACACCGCTGCTACTCTCTGTTATTATCTATGCATAGTCACTTTAATAACTCTACCTAAATGTACATATTACCTCAACTACCCGGTGCCCCTGCACATTGACTATGTACCGACACCCCCTGTATATACAGTAGTCTCGCTATTGTTATTTTACTGCTGTTACCTTTATTTCTTATTCTTATCAGTATTTTTTTAAAACTGCGTAGTTGGTTAGGGGCTTGTGAGTAAGCATTTCACCGTAAGGTCTACCTACACCTGTTGTATTTGGCGCATGTGACAACTAAAGTTTGATTGGAACACACTGTGAGTGAAGGGTTAGTGAAGGGTCTTACACATTATATGTCATTTGGCAGGTCATCTTTTACAATGAAGCTGTGTGTATTTTAATCCCTGCAGAAATGCATCTAATTACGCTTGGACAGTCCTGTCAAAACTGAACTGTTTCTAAACCCGGTGTGTCAGGCAGTAGCTTGTACAGGGGGGAAAAGAATCATCGATTCATCCTGCAGCATTTGGTATCAGTACTCTGCAGGGACATTAAGGGGCTGGTGAACAGATCTAGAGGCCATTAATACAGGGCAGTCTGCTCTGCTCTGTTTTGCATGGTCTGCATCCTAAATCGCACCATATCCATATTCCCTATTCAGTGCACTGCTTTGACCAGTGCCCATAGGCCTCTGGTCAAAACGAGTCCACAAGAAAGGGAATAGGGATCCATTTGGTGGTATTTCAGACGCAGCCCATATCTCCTCAGATCTGCTGTTTCAGGCCAAAACGTCAGGCTGTTTGGCAGCATCTGTCTTCCTCCTCACAGAGATCTACACTGCGTCTGAAATAGCACCCTATCCTCTATATAGTGCACTACGTTGACCAGTGCCCAAAGGCCTCTGGTCAAATCGAGTCCACAAGAAAGGGAATAGGGATCCATTTGGGATGCACACCTAGCCTCTGCTCCACCACTAAATGGTCTGTCTGTCTCTGGGTTTTAGTCCGACCTAATTCGCTTAGAGACCAGAATCTATCAGACAGGACAGGAAGGATAATGTTGATGATGTACCAGAGTACCATTATTTTACCATCATTCTTCTACTACTGCAGTTTTAATGTATGTCGGATACTGTTATGATGTTTAGCAGAAGTTCCGGTCTTGAGGTCGTAGAATTCACAAAAAAAATGTTCCGATCACTTAACCCTTAGTGTGACAAATGCAAATGGCGACTCGTTGTGGACATTATATCTGCCGTGCTTGAAATGCCACGCTAAGACTAGTGACGACAGTTTAAATCCCTTGAGATACAATGACTATGCGGTGAACCAAAGAAAATGGAACGGAGTCTCATCACCCGTCATCAGAATGTTATTGTTGAGGGAGGAACTGCCACTCAATCAATCAACCATGGGATGTCCATTATAATAATCTATAGCTGTGAGGATTATAAACCTCACTTGAAATCCATGAGAAGAAAACCTGCCATTGGCTGCACTGCAATATTAGCAGCAGCATTTCCTATTCTGATACGACATGATACAAGCAGCTCAGGTTTGAACCCCTCTAGGTAGCACCAGCCCCATCTTCCCTTCTGCCACAGCGCTGTTTCCTGGGAACTGTAACTTAGTCCTGGCTGTGCTCCAGTATTGTTTGCAGTCGGTGGCTTGGCTCTGTTACCAAGCTCTTCCCACATTGTTTAACGGTAAAATCTCACATGCCAGGAGGAGCTGGGCTCACTCTCTGTCTCTCTCTGTCTCTGTCTTTCTCTCTCTGTGATGGATGGAGCGATGCAGGGAGGGTGGGAGAGAAAAAGACAGTGACAGAGGGAGAGTGGGTTCCAGCACAGAGTGCTCTGAGAGCTAGGGAGAGATACAGAGGGCTCTGAGAGATAGGGAGAGATACAGAGGGCTCTGAGAGCTAGGGAGAGATACAGAGGGCTCTGAGAGATAGGGAGAGATACAGAGGGCTCTGAGAGCTAGGGAGAGATACAGAGGGCTCTGAGAGATAGGGAGAGATACAGAGGGCTCTGAGAGCTAGGGAGAGATACAGAGGGCTCTGAGAGATAGGGAGAGATACAGAGGGCTCTGAGAGATAGGGAGAGATACAGAGGGCTCTGAGAGCTAGGGAGAGATACAGAGGGCTCTGAGAGCTAGGGAGAGATACAGAGGGCTCTGAGAGATAGGGAGAGATACAGAGGGCTCTGAGAGATAGGGAGAGATACAGAGGGCTCTGAGAGCTAGGGAGAGATACAGAGGGCTCTGAGAGATAGGGAGAGATACAGAGGGCTCTGAGAGATAGGGAGAGATACAGAGGGCTCTGAGAGATAGGGAGAGATACAGAGGGCTCTGAGAGCTAGGGAGAGATACAGAGGGCTCTGAGAGCTAGGGAGTGATACAGAGGGCTCTGAGAGATAGGGAGAGATACAGAGGGCTCTGAGAGCTAGGGAGAGATACAGAGTGCTCTGAGAGCTAGGGAGAGATATAGAGTGCTCTGAGAGCTAGGGAGAGATACAGAGGGCTATGAGAGCTAGGGAGAGATACAGAGGGCTCTGAGAGCTAGGGAGAGATACAGAGGGCTCTGAGAGATAGGGAGAGATACAGAGGGCTCTGAGAGATAGGGAGAGATACAGAGGGCTCTGAGAGCTAGGGAGAGATACAGAGGGCTCTGAGAGCTAGGGAGAGATACAGAGGGCTCTGAGAGATAGGGAGAGATACAGAGGGCTCTGAGAGCTAGGGAGAGATACAGAGGGCTCTGAGAGCTAGGGAGAGATACAGAGGGCTCTGAGAGATACAGAGTGCTCTGAGAGCTAGGGAGAGATACAGAGTGCTCTGAGAGCTATACAGAGGGCACTGAGAGCTAGGGAGAGAGGCAGATATACAGAGGGCTCTGAGAGCCTGGGAGAGAGGCAGAGATACAGAGGGCTCTGAGAGCCTGGGAGAGAGGCAGAGATACAGAGGGCTCTGGGAGGTAGGGAGAGAGGCAGAGATACAGAGGGCTCTGAGAGCCTGGGAGAGAGGCAGAGATACAGAGGGCTCTGGGAGGTAGGGAGAGAGGCAGAGATACAAGGGCTCTGAGAGCCTGGGAGAGAGGCAGAGATACAAGGGCTCTGAGAGCCTGGGAGAGAGGCAGAGATACAGAGGGCTCTGGGAGGTAGGGAGAGAGGCAGAGATACAGAGGGCTCTGAGAGCCTGGGAGAGAGGCAGAGATACAGAGGGCTCTGGGAGGTAGGGAGAGAGGCAGAGATACAAGGGCTCTGAGAGCCTGGGAGAGAGGCAGAGATACAGAGGGCTCTGAGAGCCTGGGAGAGATAGAGAGGGCTCTGAGAGCTAGGGAGAGATACAGAGGGCTCTGAGAGATACAGAGTGCTCTGAGAGCTAGGGAGAGATACAGAGTGCTCTGAGAGCTATACAGAGGGCACTGAGAGCTAGGGAGAGATACAGAGGGCTCTGAGAGCTAGGGAGAGATACAGAGGGCTCTGAGAGATAGGGAGAGATACAGAGGGCTCTGAGAGCCAGGGAGAGATACAGAGGGCTCTGAGAGCTAGGGAGAGATACAGAGGGCTCTGAGAGCTAGGGGGAGATACAGAGGGCTCTGAGAGCTAGGGAGAGATACAGAGGGCTCTGAGAGATACAGAGTGCTCTGAGAGCTAGGGAGAGATACAGAGTGCTCTGAGAGCTATACAGAGGGCACTGAGAGCTAGGGAGAGAGGCAGATATACAGAGGGCTCTGAGAGCCTGGGAGAGAGGCAGAGATACAGAGGGCTCTGAGAGCCTGGGAGAGAGGCAGATATACAGAGGGCTCTGAGAGCCTGGGAGAGAGGCAGAGATACAGAGGGCTCTGAGAGCCTGGGAGAGAGGCAGAGATACAGAGGGCTCTGGGAGCCTGGGAGAGAGGCAGAGATACAGAGGGCTCTGGGAGGTAGGGAGAGAGGCAGAGATACAGAGGGCTCTGAGAGCCTGGGAGAGAGGCAGAGATACAGAGGGCTCTGAGAGCCTGGGAGAGAGGCAGAGATACAGAGGGCTCTGGGAGGTAGGGAGAGAGGCAAAGATACAGAGGGCTCTGAGAGCCTGGGAGAGAGGCAGAGATACAGAGGGCTCTGAGAGCCTGGGAGAGAGGCAGAGATACAGAGGGCTCTGGGAGGTAGGGAGAGAGGCAGAGATACAAGGGCTCTGAGAGCCTGGGAGAGAGGCAGAGATACAAGGGCTCTGAGAGCCTGGGAGAGAGGCAGAGATACAGAGGGCTCTGGGAGGTAGGGAGAGAGGCAGAGATACAGAGGGCTCTGAGAGCCTGGGAGAGAGGCAGAGATACAGAGGGCTCTGGGAGGTAGGGAGAGAGGCAGAGATACAAGGGCTCTGAGAGCCTGGGAGAGAGGCAGAGATACAGAGGGCTCTGAGAGCCTGGGAGAGATAGAGAGGGCTCTGAGAGCTAGGGAGAGATACAGAGGGCTCTGAGAGATACAGAGTGCTCTGAGAGCTAGGGAGAGATACAGAGTGCTCTGAGAGCTATACAGAGGGCACTGAGAGCTAGGGAGAGAGGCAGATATACAGAGGGCTCTGAGAGCCTGGGAGAGAGGCAGAGATACAGAGGGCTCTGAGAGGTAGGGAGAGAGGCAGAGATACAGAGGGCTCTGAGAGCCTGGGAGAGAGGCAGAGATACAGAGGGCTCTGAGAGCCTGGGAGAGAGGCAGATATACAGAGGGCTCTGAGAGCCTGGGAGAGAGGCAGAGATACAGAGGGCTCTGAGAGCCTGGGAGAGAGGCAGAGATACAGAGGGCTCTGAGAGCCTGGGAGAGAGGCAGATATACAGAGGGCTCTGAGAGCCTGGGAGAGCCTGGGAGAGAGGCAGAGATACAGAGGGCTCTGAGAAGTAGGGAGAGAGGCAGAGATACAGAGGGCTCTGAGAGGTAGGGAGAGAGGCAGAGATACAAGGGCTCTGAGAGCCTGGGAGAGAGGCAGAGATACAGAGGGCTCTGAGAGCCTGGGAGAGAGGCAGATATACAGAGGGCTCTGAGAGCTAAGGAGGGAGGCAGACATACAGGGATGGAGAGAAGGAGAGTGATTGATGGAGGTGGAGAGGGATCCGGCAGTCCGGCACAGGGGGCTTTTGAAGCATGGATAGTAAAGGCTGGCTTGGGTCTCAGAGAGACAGTCCCGTGGAGTTTGTGTCTTTATTCCAGTGAGCTACAGCTCCGGGGGGCCCTCACCACTGGCAGCTGGAAACACTTTCTTTGCATCCAAAATGGCACCCTATTCCCTAAATAGTACACTACTTTTAATCAGGGCCCATTGGGCTCTCGTCAAAAGTAATGCACTATAAGGAATAGGGTGCCATTTGAGACACACACTGAGATGATACACCTCATCACAAAGTACGTGGATCTCAATACTCTGGGAGAGGGAGTGAGTAAGAGTGTGATCAACATTGGGTCGTCTATCAATAATGTACAAGTGACCAAACATATTGATGTAAACTATACAATAAAAACCTGCTCTAAAGTAGTAAAGCCTCTGGCTAACTAGTGCCGTTGACAGCGGTGATGTTGGTTGATTATTCAGAGTGTGTTGTTGGGAAAGTGGATTTAAACGTCTGGTTCTCCTCAGTAGTAGAAGTCAATGTACCACATACAGTGCCTTTGGAAAGTATTCAGACCCCTTAACTTTTTTTCACATTTTGTTAGGTCACAGCCCTATTCTAAAAAATGTTAAATAAAAAACCTCATCAATCCACACACAATAATAACAAAGCAAAAACGTATTTTTAGACATTTTTGTGAATGTATTGAACCCCCCCGCCCCCCCCCAAAATATACATTTACATACAGTAAGTATTCAGACCCTTTACTCAGTCATTTGTTGAAGCGCCTTTGGAAGCGATTACAGCCTGGAGTCTTCTTGGGTATGACGCTCTGCAGATCCTCTCAAGCTCTGTCAGGTTGGAAGGGAAGCTCTGCTGCACAGCTATTTCCGCGTCTCTTCAGAGAGGTTTAAGTCTGTGGTCTGGCTGGTGCCAGGTTTCCTCCAGACGTGACGCTTGGCATTCAGGCCAAAGACCAAGGCCCTGCTTCCATTTAAGAATGGTGGAAGCCACGGGGTTCTTGGGGACCTTCAATGCTGCAGAAATGTTTTGGTACCCTTCCCCAGATCTGTGCCTCGACACAATCAAGGCTCAGCGCTCTACGGACAATTCCTTCGACCTCGTGGCTTGGTTTTTGCTCTGACATGCACTGTCATCTGTGGAACCTTTTATAGACAGGTGTGTGCCTTTCCAAATCATGTCCAATCAATTGAATTTACCATAAGTGGACTCCAATCAAGTTGTAGAAACATCTCAAGAATGATCAATGGAAACAGGATGCACCTGAGCTCAATTTCGAGTCGCATAGCAAAGGGTCTGAATACTAAAATAAGATCATAATGTTTTTTCTAAATTTGCAACCATTTCTAAAAACCTTTTTTACTTTGTCATTATGGGGTATTGTGTGTAGATTGCTGAGGATTTGTATTTATTTAATCCATTTTATAATGAGGCTGTAACGTAACAAAATGTGGAAAAAGTCAAGGGGTCTGAATACATTCCGAAGGCACTGTAATTATTTTTGTTTTACACATATACACTTTTTGATTGTTAGTTATTGAAGGTAGACATCTTGGAACAATCTGGTTAGATAAGTCTTGTCATAGAGAGAATAAATATACTATCGTGTGTAAATACCAGAGGAGGCTGGTGTGGGGAGCTGTAGGAAGACGAGCTAATGGCTGTAATGGAATAAATGGAATAGACAAACATGTGGTTTCCATATATTTGATGTGTTTGATAGGTTATATTTATTCGATTTCAGTCATTACATTGAGTCCATCCTCCTATAGCTCCTCCCACCAGCCTCCTCTCTGTATTTACACATAACATGATATACATTTTCTGTATGACAAGACTTGTTCCAAGATGTCTACCTTCAATCACTTCTAGGGACAGTTGCTGTGAATATGAAGTGAATGTTTTCTCACAGTGAATAGTATACACAGAGGATAGCTTTTTGCTTGTTCTGCAAGCTAAAGGAATATATGTGTGTAATTATTGAATGTAAAGGAGGAGCTCTTGTGTATTGTGGCTTGTTTTGCCAAAAGCCCTTTGAATCAGCAAATTACCAAGCTGGCTGAATGCCATTTCAGAAACACAAACCATAGTGTGTTACTTTATACAAGATGTTTCCTTTACTCTTGATCTCTCCCCCCCCCCATCTCTTTCTCTCTCGCTCCCACTCTCTCCCACTCTCTATCTTTCTCAGTCTCTCTCTCTCTCACTCCTTCTCTCTATCTTTCTGTCTCTCTCCCACTCTCTATCTTTCTGTCTCTCTCTCTCTCGCTCCCTCTCTCTCCCACTCTCTATCTTTCTCAGTCTCTCTCTCTCTGCTCTCTCTCCCACTCTCTATCTTTCTCAGTCTCTCTCTCTCTCGCTCCCTCTCTCTCCCACTCTCTCTTTCTCAGTCTCTCTCTCTCCTGCTCCCTCTCTCTCCCACTCTCTATCTTTCTCTCTCTCTCTCTCTCTCTCTCTCTCTCCCACTCTGTATCTTTCTCAATCTCTCTCTCTCTTGCTCCCTCTCTCTCCCACTCTCTATCTTTCTCAGTCTCTCTCTCTCTCACTCTCTCTCTCTCTCTTGCTCCATCCCTTGATCAGTCTTCCGCCTTCTCTTTCCTTCCCTTACTCTCTCTCCATCTCTCTCTCTCTTTCTCCCTTCTGCCTCTTCTCTCCCATTTTTACATTAGTTCCCAGGGGCGGTAAAGATAAGGAACTTGTTTTTCATTATTCATTTTCATTTTTTTCTTCTCCTGCGCTTATTTTAATTTCTTCAGGGAAGAGAAAGGTATGGGAGTCACTTTTGAAAGTTTATAGGTTCATTTTCAAGCTTAAATTGATTTTGTTCTCAAACCTGCTATGAAGCTCTCAGTTTTAGGCACGTCCCAATTGGCACCCTATTCCCTACATACAGTAGTGTACTACTTTTGACCAGAGCTATAAATGGGCCCTCGTCAAAAGTTGTGCACTATATAGGGAATAGCGTACCATTTGGGACACAACCATAGGCTAATGTTACACATAACTCACTGCATTGGATAGGCTGCTTGCATGCTTAGCATGGTACCTTCAAGTGACGTTGTACGCCATGCTAGTTTATTTATCATGTAATGACACCATATTCTGAAACCCAGACCATCCATAATCTCCAAGATGTAACTGTCTCAAATTGTTTGCTATTTTCCACAAATTAGAAAATTTTGGATTCAACCCTTGCAATCTGGGGTGTATATACAGTACCGTTCAAAAGTTTGGGGTCACTTAGAAATGTCCTTGTTTTTGAAAGAAATGCAATTTTTTTGCCCATTAAAATAACACCAGATTGTTCAGAAATACAGTGTAGACATTGTTAATGTTGTAAATGACTATTGTAGCTGGAAACAGATCATTTTTAATGGAATATCTACATAAGCGTACAGAGGCCCATTATCAGCAACCATCACTCCTGTGTTCCAATGGCACGTTGTGTTAGCTAATCCAAGTTTATCATTTTTAAAAGCTAAATGATCATTAGAAAACCCTTCTGCAATTATGTTAGCACAGCTGAAAACTGTTGTCCTGATTAAAGAAGCAATAAAACTGGCTTTCTTTAGACTAGTTGACTATCTGGGCCTAGAAGGCCAGCATCCCTGAGTTGCCTCTTCACTGTTGATGTTGAGACTGGTGTTTTGCGGGTACTATTTAATTAAGCTGCCAGTTGAGGACTTGTGAGACGTCTGTTTCTCAAACTAGACACTCTAATGTACTTGTTCTCTTGCTCAGTTGTGCACCGGGGCCTCCCACTCCTCTTTCTATTCTGGTTAGAGTCAGTTTACGCTGTTCTGTGAAGGGAGTAGTACACAGCGTTGTACAAGATCTTCAGTTTCTTGGCAATATCTCACATGGAATAGCCTTCATTTCTCAGAACAAGAATAGACTGACGAGTTTCAGAAGAAAGGTCTTTGTTTCTGGCCATTTTGAGCCTGTAACTCAATCCACAAATGTTGATGCTCCAGATACTCAACTAGTCTAAAGAAGGCCACTTTTATTGCTTCTTTAATCAGGACAACAGTTTTCAGCTGTGCTAACATAATTGCAAAAGGGTTTTCTAATGATCAATTAGCCTTTTAAAATTATAAACTTGTATTAGCTAACAACGTGCCATTGGAACACAGGAATGATGGTTGCTGATAATGGCTCTCTGTACGCCTATGTAGATATACTATTAAAAATCACCCGTTTCCAGCTACAATAGTCATTTAAAACATTAACAATCACTGTATTTTATTTTAATGGACAAAAAATGTGCATTTCTTTCAAAAACAAGGACATTTCTAAGTGACCCCAAACTTTTGAATGGTAGTGTATGTAGTAAAATAAAATCAACATTTATCAGTAAGATTTTATCAGTTGCCATAGGCATAATCAATTAATATTGATTACCACACATACTGTAAACCACGAACGCTGAAGGATAGAGTGGTTCCTGGGCAAGTAAGTCGATATGAAGTAAAGTTTTCAGAGTTTAACCGAGGTAAATCTAACACACCAAATATACTTTGTGAACAATCTTCCCATCATCACACACATTAAAGAGACCATATTACATCTCACAGACACTGGTCCCTATCAAATCTGCCCTCCTCCTCCTCCTCTTCCTCCTCTTCCTCCTCCTCGAGAGCAGATAGCAGATAGAAGCGTCTTAAATTTTTTATATTTTTCATTCTCCTTCTCTCTCTGTTCCTTTCTCTCTCTCTCTCTCTCTCTTTCTCTCTCGCTCTCTCTCTCTCTCTCTCTCTCTCTTTCTCTCTCTCTCACAAATATTTTTCAGTAAATGCTTTATTGGCGTGAATGGGTGGTTGCTACTGTTGCCAATGCATCTCTCTCTCCCTCTCCCTCTCTCATTCTACTTATGATGAAGCTTATTGCCTGGTAATTGCTTTGTCTCTCCGTCTCAGCTAGTTGCTTTGTCCTATGCTTTAATGACGGCGTTGTACGCAGAGTGATAAACAACAGGGTAACACGCCCACACACACACTTTAATGACAGAGTTCTACATACACTGCACAATCTGTCGTTCTATTGTTAATTAGCTTTACAACCAGGCCTTCTGTATGTTCCATGCTAACACACACACATGCAAACACACACACACACACACACACACACACACACACACACACACACACACACACACACACACACACACACACACACACGCAAACACACACTGCACAATCTGTCGTTCTATTGTTAATTAGCTTTACAACCAGGCCTACTGTATGTTCCATGCTAATACACACGCACGCACGCACGCACGCACGCACGCACGCACGCACGCACGCACGCACGCACACACACACACACACACACACACACACACACACACACACACACACACACACACACACACACACACACACACACACACACACACACACACACACACACACACACACACACACACACACACACACACACAAACACTCACTCCCACACTCACACAAACACACACATGCACTGGTTTACAGACAGGCATCTGTGTGCTGTTGCATCATAATGCCTTGCTCTCTTGGCATTTCCACGGTATGGCATACATAAATACATGTAACATACAGTACATGAGAACTGGTCATTTTAGTCATTAAAACCTCAGGCTGGTGATTACTTTACACACTGAGGCCGAGATTCAACCGCAGGTGCGTTGTCGCAAGTGTATTGCACTTGACTTTTGCAAGTTATTGACTCTCTAATTGACATCCGCAGTGTTTACTGTGATTGTAATCTGTATGGTTGCATTGTAATCTGTATAGTGCCCAGCGCTATAATTTACCTTGGATTGAATCCTGGTCTAATTTTCTGAGAGTAGATTTTCTATATTGGTCCCAATAAGGATAAGCAATCAACCAGCTAGTCATGGTAATTCTACACAGTTGTGATCGTTTAAAGGCAAATTCAACTCTAGTGCCAGGAGTATCAGTAGCCTATCAAAGCTGCTGTTGTTGGTTGGCAGGCCCTGAAAG
Organism: Oncorhynchus keta; assembly: GCF_023373465.1. Lineage (NCBI taxonomy): Eukaryota > Metazoa > Chordata > Actinopteri > Salmoniformes > Salmonidae > Oncorhynchus > Oncorhynchus keta. Next base: position 56,121,622 of record NC_068439.1, on the reverse strand, counting down.
AAAGAGAGTCTAGGATTCAGGCGTCTTGAGTACAATATGCTTTTGATTACAGCTGTGATGATTATAATTTCATGAATCTCTTTTAAATACCGTTGTAGGAGATGTGAACTGTGAGTGTCTCGCTGCCATTGCGATGCTCTTCTCTTTCTTCTCGATGAATACACACACACGCGGGGACGTGCACACACACTCTTCTCTTCGGTCTTGATGAGTGCTTTGTTGTAGCTTCATCCTGTGTTTTATGTTAAACAGTCGATTAAAAATGCATTATCTGTTGTTCGATGCGTTCCCTCTCGCTCATGTTTTTCTTCATTACACGGGCGAGCGCCGTATTGCTTCTGCGTTCCAGGGAAGTGTGACAGAGGCTGTTTGATCAGCCAGTCAACAAGGAGTTTTTAATTGTGTAATACACCCACTTCACACTACACACTACACGCTACCCACTACACACACACGTTACACGCTATACAATTTGAAAGCAGGGCGGAGGTGTTTGAGATGTTTGAGAACGAAGGTGTAGATCCTGTCACACCAGTCTCTATTTAATATTCTAGTTTATGTCCTGAAGGGTCTAAAGCTGTTGCTTCTCATCGTAACATTTCTTCAAATTTTAATTTAATCTCGGAAAAAGTTAGTGAATTGATTGCACCCAAATTGGCATTTTTTATTTATAGGATTCAGATAATATTCAATAAATATAGTACCCGACATCTGATTAGGACCAAACCACTTCCTACCAATGAGTAAAACACGAGGAATCTAATAAAATAGTCAAAGGTCACCGACGGACCCCCATGATTAAAATAGCCAATTTGTGTACAATTAGCTGAATTTTTCATGGATCCAATAGTATTTCAACAAAATAATGTTTCAGGAATGCTAATTGTATATGTTACTATTGAAACGATTTCAGAACAATCTGAGATGGTAGGTGCCCCCCAAAAAATAATTTTTTGTGTGCTTTGTTTGAGGTGAAACGACCTCGTCGGGCATTGCTATGTCATATGATGTGGTTAGCTGATATGTTAAATACCTATCCAGACATTATAAGATCTGGCAGGCGTCTGGAATGTAGTCGGCAGGAAATCGGCCACCGAATACACCGGCCCACTGTTTAAATTTGAGTGGTAACACCGGTGCAACCCAAGACATTAGACAGATACACAGCCACATACAGGTATCACAGTTCAGGTGATCCGTGGAGTGTGTCAACAGAGAGGATTATCGCGCTATACATTCTCACTGATCTTTGCTTCCTAATTTACCCAGGGCTCAATGGCTCAATAGCTCTCCGGTGGGATAAGATCAAGTCAAGCTGATGTAAGAAGGTCTTTATAAATAAACGTGATTTAACCAGGTAGGCCAGTTGGGAACAAGTTCTCATTTACAACTGCGACGATAAAGCAAAGCAGTGCGACGAAAACAACAACACAGAGTTACACGTAAACAAACGTAGTCAGTAACACAAAAGAACAATCTATGTACAATGTGTGCACAGAATACACAGTACAGTGAAATGCTATGTGTGCACAGAATACACACAGTATACACAGTACAGTGAAATGCTATGTGTGCACAGAATACACACGGTATACACAATACAGTGAAATGCTATGTGTGCACAGAATACACACAGTATACACAGTACAGTGAAATGCTATGTGTGCACAGAATACACACAGTATACACAGTACAGTGAAATGCTATGTGTGCACAGAATACACACAGTATACACAGTACAGTGAAATGCTATGTGTGCACAGAATACACACGGTATACACAGTACAGTGAAATGCTATGTGTGCACAAAATACGAAATGGTATACACAGTACAGTGAAATGCTATGTGTGCACAGAATACACACGGTATACACAGTACAGTGAAATGCTATGTGTGCACAGAATACACACAGTATACACAGTACAGTGAAATGCTATGTGTGCACAGAATACACACGGTATACACAGTACAGTGAAATGCTATGTGTGCACAGAATACACACGGTATACACAGTACAGTGAAATGCTATGTGTGCACAGAATACACATGGTATACACAGTACAGTGAAATGCTATGTGTGCACAGAATACACACGGTATACACAGTACAGTGAAATGCTATGTGTGCACAGAATACACATGGTATACACAGTACAGTGAAATGCTATGTGTGCACAGAATACACACGGTATACACAGTACAGTGAAATGCTATGTGTGCACAGAATACACACGGTATACACAGTACAGTGAAATGCTATGTGTGCACAGAATACACATGGTATACACAGTACAGTGAAATGCTATGTGTGCACAGAATACACACGGTATACACAGTACAGTGAAATGCTATGTGTGCACAGAATACACACGGTATACACAGTACAGTGAAATGCTATGTGTGCACAGAATACACACGGTATACACAGTACAGTGAAATGCTATGTGTGCACAGAATACACATGGTATACACAGTACAGTGAAATGCTATGTGTGCACAGAATACACACGGTATACACAGTACAGTGAAATGCTATGTGTGCACAGAATACACATGGTATACACAGTACAGTGAAATGCTATGTGTGCACAGAATACACACGGTATACACAGTACAGTGAAATGCTATGTGTGCACAGAATACACACGGTATACACAGTACAGTGAAATGCTATGTGTGCACAGAATACACACGGTATACACAGTACAGTGAAATGCTATGTGTGCACAGAATACACATGGTATACACAGTACAGTGAAATGCTATGTGTGCACAGAATACACACGGTATACACAGTACAGTGAAATGCTATGTGTGCACAGAATACACATGGTATACACAGTACAGTGAAATGCTATGTGTGCACAGAATACACACGGTATACACAGTACAGTGAAATGCTATGTGTGCACAGAATACACACGGTATACACAGTACAGTGAAATGCTATGTGTGCACAGAATACACACGGTATACACAGTACAGTGAAATGCTATGTGTGCACAGAATACACACGGTATACACAGTACAGTGAAATGCTATGTGTGCACAGAATACACACGGTATACACAGTACAGTGAAATGCTATGTGTGCACAGAATACACACGGTATACACAGTACAGTGAAATGCTATGTGTGCACAGAATACACACGGTATACAAAGTACAGTGAAATGCTATGTGTGCACAGAATACAGTATACACAGTACAGTGAAATGCTATGTGTGCACAGAATACACACGGTATACACAGTACAGTGAAATGCTATGTGTGCACAGAATACACACGGTATACAAAGTACAGTGAAATGCTATGTGTGCACAGAATACACACAGTATACACAGTACAGTGAAATGCTATGTGTGCACAGAATACACACGGTACACACAGTACAGTGAAATGCTATGTGTGCACATAATACACACGGTATACACAGTACAGTGAAATGCTATGTGTGCACAGAATACACACGGTATACACAGTACAGTGAAATGCTATGTGTGCACAGAATACGACACGGTATACACAGTACAGTGAAATGCTATGTGTGCACAGAATACGAAACGGTATACACAGTACAGTGAAATGCTATGTGTGCACAGAATACACACGGTATACACAGTACAGTGAAATGCTATGTGTGCACAGAATACACACGGTAACACAGTACAGTGAAATGCTATGTGTGCACAGAATACACATGGTATACACAGTACAGTGAAATGCTATGTGTGCACAGAATACACACGGTATACACAGTACAGTGAAATGCTATGTGTGCACAAAATACGAAATGGTATACACAGTACAGTGAAATGCTATGTGTGCACAGAATACACACGGTATACACAGTACAGTGAAATGCTATGTGTGCACAGAATACACACAGTATACACAGTACAGTGAAATGCTATGTGTGCACAGAATACACACGGTATACACAGTACAGTGAAATGCTATGTGTGCACAGAATACACATGGTATACACAGTACAGTGAAATGCTATGTGTGCACAGAATACACACGGTATACACAGTACAGTGAAATGCTATGTGTGCACAGAATACACACGGTATACACAGTACAGTGAAATGCTATGTGTGCACAGAATACACATGGTATACACAGTACAGTGAAATGCTATGTGTGCACAGAATACACATGGTATACACAGTACAGTGAAATGCTATGTGTGCACAGAATACACATGGTATACACAGTACAGTGAAATGCTATGTGTGCACAGAATACACACGGTATACACAGTACAGTGAAATGCTATGTGTGCACAGAATACACACGGTATACACAGTACAGTGAAATGCTATGTGTGCACAGAATACACACGGTATACACAGTACAGTGAAATGCTATGTGTGCACAGAATACACACGGTATACACAGTACAGTGAAATGCTATGTGTGCACAGAATACACACGGTATACACAGTACAGTGAAATGCTATGTGTGCACAGAATACAGTGAAATGCTGACTTGCAGGTTCCCTCTTGACAATGCGACAAAAAATAGATAATACCTAGATAAATACAGCTCAATGGAATGGAAATCTGTCCCGTTTCAGATGGGGTTGTTTGGAATCTAACCGTAGCGGAATACTTTGTGGGGGTATGTCCTCTACAAAGCGTTTTTGATGGCACATTTTCTTCGCAGTGGACAAACAGGCTCAGAACAACCCAGGGTATGACGCCATGTCATCTTGCAGCTGTACATCAAACATAGTGATCATAAACGTGGACACTGTTTTTGACATGAGTTTCATGATATGGAATGGTGATGTGCACATTTGGACGGGTGTTAGGCTTGCTTGTATGACTTCGAAGCGGTATTTATCGGCAGGTAGCCTAGTGGTTAGCGCGTTGGGCCAGTAACTGAAAGGTTGCTGGATCGAATCCCCCGAGCTGACAAGGTCAAAGGTCTGCTCCTGAGAAAGGCCGTTAACCCAGTCTGATTCAGAGGGGTTGGGTTAAATGCAGAGGACACATTTCAGTTGTAGGCCTTCAGTTGTACAACTGACTAGGTGTCCCCCTTTCCCTTATTATAATCCTCAACGTCTCGTCTTAATTTACAGCATTTCCCTCACTCAGTCCACAAAACATTGGCAAAAGATGCGCAATTAGCAGGGCAGATGCGGGCAAGTTCAGATCAGCTGTCAATCAAAACCCATACAGCGCTGTGAAGCGTGGAGCCTGGGGTCTGACGTCAGGTATAGCATGTTACTGTACATTCCAATGCAGCCGTTTTTCACTGCCATTTCTAACCCGAGTGTAAAGGGATACGTTGTGCAGTATTAGCAATAATAGATAGAGGTCTAATAGCAGTAGTCGTGATGTGTTTGTCGAATAAATGTACAGTGCCTTCAGAAAGTATTCACACCCTGTGACTTTTTCCACATTTTGTTCTGTTCAAAGGTGGGATTAAAATGAATTGGATTGTCATTTTTTTTTAGAAACAGTCCACAGATACTCTGTAATTATCAAAATGGAAGAAAAATGATAACATTTGTCAAAGAAAATATGAAAAATAAATCACTAATATATCTTGATGGCATAAGTATTCAAACCGCTGAGTAAATACATGCTAGAATCACCTTTGGCAGCGATTACAGCTGTGAGTCTTTCTGGGTAAGTCTCTAAGCTCTTTCCACACCTGGATTGTATAATATTAGCATATTATTATTTTACAAATTCTTCAAGCTCTGTCAAGTTGGTTTTTGATCATTTCTAGACATACTGTATATTCAAGTCTTTAAGTCAAAACTGTAACTCGGCCACTCAGGAAAATGTAATGTTGTCTTGGTTGTCCAGTGTATATTTAGCCTTGTGTTTTAAGTTATTGTCCTGCTGAAATTTGAATGTGTCTCCCAGTGTCTGGTGGAAAGCAGACTGAACCAGGTTTTCCTCTAGGATTTTGCCTGTGCTTAGCTCTATTCAGTTTCTATTTATCAAAAAAAATAACTCCCTAGTCCTTGTCGATGACAAGCATACCCATAACATGATGCAGCCACCCCCATGCTTAAAAATATGGAGAGTGATACTCAGTGATGTGTTGTGTTGGATAACATAATGCTTTGTATTCAGGACATGAAGTACATTTCTTGTGGCAAAAAACGTCTGCCTTCCATCTTTAATGTATTTTTATTGTTAGAGAGGATACTTGAACATCTTGTCAATATAATAGGTAATATAATAGATGAAGCAAATTGGAGTGGGTCCAGTGTGTCTTGCATGCTGGCCTTGATGTGTGTCATGACCAGCCTCTCGAAGCACATCATGATGTCAGGGATTAGTGCGATGGAGCGATAGCTATTTAGGCATGCCACCTTCATTATCTCATTAGCTTCATTATCTCCTTGAAGAAAGTGGGGACTACAGCCTGGGAAAGGGACAGGTTGAAGATGTTTGAGAAGACACCTGCCAGCTGGTCAGTGCACACTCTGAGGACGTGACCAGGGATGGGCAGGCGGATTTGTGGGTATTTACTCTCCTGAGAGTTTTCCTCACGTCAGCCATCGGAAAGCGAAAGCACTTGGTCATCCAGAACGAGAAGAGCCCTCCTGGATAGCTCGATGTTGTTTGCCTCAAAGCAAGCATAGAACATATTAAGCTCATCTGAGAGGGGGGATCTGGTGGTCACCACACAGCTGGATTTTCCTTTGTAGTCCCTTAAAGTCTGTAATCCTTGCCACATGTGTCGCAAGTCTGATTTGTAGTATAGTGATTCAGGTTTTGAGTGTATTGTATTTCTGTATCCCTAATGGACTTGCAGAGCTCCTTCCTACCTGCTTGCCTTATACGCAACAGTGTTCCCAGATTTGAATGCTGCAGCACCGGCCTTCAGCACGGCACGGAGTGCACCATTCATCTATGGTTTTTGGTTGGGGTACAGTATGTCTGTATTGTGATTGTGGATACAACATCATCAACACATTTTCTGATGTAACCCATGACTGATGATGTATATTCCTCAATGTTCTGTCACTTCATAATCAGAGTGAAACACCTTTGTGAAAAGATAATACATATGGGTGCAAACACCCACACACACACACACACACACACACACACACACACACACACACACACACACACACACACACACACACACACACACACACACACACACACACACACACACACACACACACACACACACACACGCTCCTCCCCTGGCTCTAAATGGGTAGCTCTTGTCACTAAGGGAGGAGTGCAGGGACAGGGCTAACAACCACCATTACACTGTGGCAGAGCCTTTTAGTGAGTGTTTGTGTGTGTGTGTGTGTTGTGTGTGTGTTTGTGTGTGTGTGCTCCCATGTGTGTTTTATCAGTGACAGCACAGCACCATCCAAACCCTTCACCCCCTCCAACCCCCAGCTCTAGGAAGAGTCTTGGTGGTTCCAAACTTCTTCCATTTAAGAATGATGAAGGCCACTGTGTTCTTGGGGACCTTCAATGCAGTAGAAATGTTTTGGTACCCTTCCCCAAATTGTTTTTTGCTCTGACTTCAACTGTGGGACCTTATATAGACAGGTGTGTGCCTTTCTAAATCATGTGCAGTCAATTACATTTACCACTGGTGGATTCTAATCAAGTTGTAGAAACATCTCAAGAATGATCAATGGAAACAGGTTGCACCTGAGCTCAATTTTGAGTCTCATAGAAAAGGGTCTGATTACTTATTTGAATAAGGTATTTAAAAAATATTTATATATAAATCTGAATACTTTCCATAGGCACTGTATATGGTGGTATTCAAGCTGAGGCTAATCAATTAATGCAAACAGATATTTTGATTAGCTAGGTAGCAAACGTTACATAGCTAACCTTAGCTTTATTGTACAAAGTCCAGCAGCTAGCCTCTGTAGCAAGGTAACACCAGTCAGCTGAATGCTAGGTAACTAACAAGCAAATAAAGTTAGATAGCAAATGAATGTGGTTTTTGTTTCCGATCAGGTAGGTAGCTAGCTAGCTAACTTAACATTATACCAGTCAGAAGAGAGCTAACGTAGGCTTGGTAGCGAACCAACAAGCGAGCAATAGCAAGCTATATTTTGCCAAGTAACGTTTTCCACATAAGGCTTATGTCATCATGTCTAAACTTCTGATCTAGACACTTGAGTGTAATCGGAGCACAAAGAAATATGCACTAATCAACTAAGTTAGCAAACGTCCTTGGCTGCAATGATAGGCAATTAACTTTAGCTAGATAAGTAACCTTAGCCAACATAAGATTGTAATGTTAGCTATGAAAACTTCAAATCAAATTGTATTAGTCACATGCGCTAAATACAACAGGTGTAGATCTTAGAGTGAAACGTTTACTTACGAGCCCCTAACCGACAGTGCAGTTTCAAAGAATACGGATAAGAATAAGAGATAAAAGTAACAAGTAATTGAAGAGCAGCAGTAAAAAAATAACAATATATACGTGGGGTACCGGTACATAGTCAATGTGCAGGGGCACCGGTTAGTTGAGGTAGTACGTACATGTAGGTAGAGTTAATTAAAGTGACTATGCATAGATGACAACAGAGAGGGGCAGTGGTGTGGAGAGGGGGGGGGCAATGCGAATAATATGGGTACCATTTGACTAGATGGACCTAGACTTGGTGCTCCAGTACCGCTTGCTGTGTGGTAGCAGTGAGAACAGTCTATGACTAGGTTGGCTGGAGTCTTTCACAATTTGTAGGGCCTTCCTCTGACACCGCCTGGTATTGAGGTCCTGGATGTCAGAAAGCTTGGCCCCAGTGAAGTACTGGGCCATTCGCACCACCATCGCAGTGCCTTGTGGCCAGAGGCTGAGCAGTTGCCATACCAGGCAGTGATGGAACCAGTCAGGATGCTCTTGATGCTGCAGCTGTAGAACCTTTTGAGGATTGAGGGACCCATGCCAAATCTTTCCAGTCTTCTGAGAGGGAATAGGTTTTGTAGTGCCCGCTTCATGACTATCATGGTGTGCTTGGACCATGTTAGTTTGTTGGTGATGTGGACACCAAGGAACTTGAAGCTTTCAACCTGCTCCACTGCAGCCCCGTCGATGAGAATGGGAGCATGCTCGGGTCTCTTTTTCCTGTAGTCCACAATCATCTCCTTTGTCTTGATCACGTTGAGTGAGAGGTTGTTGTCCTGGCACCACACGGCCAGGTCTCTGACGTCCTCCCCATAGGCTGTCTCGTTGTTGTCGGTGATCAGGCTGTTGTGTCATCTGCAAATTTCATGATGGTGTTGGAGTCGTGTCTGGCCATGCAGTCATGAGTGAACAGGGAGTACAGGAGGGGGCTGAGCATGCACCCCTGAGGGGACCCTGTGTTGAGGATCAGCGTGGTGGATGTGTTGTTACCTACCCTTACCACCTGGGGACGGCCCATCAGGAAGTCCAGGATCCAGTTGCAGAGGGAGGTGTTTAGTCCCAGGGTCCTTAGCTTAGTGATGAGCTTTGAGGCCACTATGGTGTTGAACGCTGAGCTGTAGTCAATGAATAGCATTCTCACATAGGTGTTCCTTTTGTCCAGGTGGGAAAGGGCAGCGTAGAGTGCAATAGAGATGGCATCATCTGTGGATCTGTTGGGGCAGTATGGGTCTAGGGTTTCTGGGATGATGACATTGATGTGAGCCATGGCCAGCCAATCAAAGCACTTCATGGCTACAGATGTGAGTGCTACGGGTTGGTAGTCATTTAGGCAGGTTACGTTAGTGTTCTTGGGCACAGGCACTATGGTGGTCTGCTTAAAACATGTTGGTTTTACAGACTCGGACAGGGAGAGGTTGAAAATGTCAATGAAGACACTTGCTAGTTGGTCAGTGCATGCTCGCAGTACACGTCCTGGAAATCCGTCTGGCCCTGCGGCCTTGTGAATGTTAAAAGATCTTACTCACATCGGCTGCGGAGAGCGTGATCACACAGTCTTCCAGTACGGCTAGTGCTCTCATGACTGATTCAGTATTTTTTGCCCCGAAGCGAGCATTGAAGTAGTTTAACTCGTCCAGTAGGCTCGTGTCACTGAGCAGCTCTGGGCTCTGCCTCCCTTTGTGGTCTGTAATGGTTTGCATGTAAGCTAACAGTTACAGAAATCAGGAGTGCAGACAGGCTCTATCTACGTATCTGAGCCACTGTTTCCAACACACCACACCTGATGTTATGTTTGACACCTACTTACCAACTGACATTCTTGGCTAAATAAAGGTTCAAGGCAATACAGGCATGCACCTAAGAAACTTGCCTACACATACTTTGAATTACAATACCACCATAGTGTCACGACTCCTACCGAAGGTGGCTCCCCTTCCTGTTCGGGTGGCGCTCGGCGGTCGTCGTCACCGGCCTACTAGCTGCTACTGATCCTCCCCCCTGTCTGTTTATTAGTTACACCTGTGTTGGTTGGGCTTTATTATCCCGCCGGCCCGCCTGCTGGGTGTGCGGGATTATTTTCAGTGTACGATTGTGCACGACTGTAAGTCACGGTTGTCCGTGTATGTGTGTTTTGCTGAACTGTTTAGTTCCCCATGTTTTGGGGCATTTGTTTGGGTTGGCGTCGTTTTCACCGGTGTGGTGAATAAAAAGTATTGCTACCCTGAACTCTCTTTTTTCTGAGCCTTACTTCTTCCTCAACTACACCCCGGGCATTACACACACATAGCTACTGTAGTAGGTCAAAGCGGTGTGCTGGAAAACCTTGGTAGAGCATGGGTGGAATAAGCATTGCTGTGGCATGTTAATTTTTTTTCTTTTTCAGCTACAGGCCAATGCCTATTCTCACTTAAAACGTGGTTTGTTTTTAATCTGTGTGCTATGGCTACTTAGTAGGCAGTCATGGGGATATCTGTTCCTCTGAGGTTATGGATGGGAGTCATCTCTCTCTCTCTCTCTCTCTCTCCTTTGCACCCTCCATCCCTCTCTTATCTATTTATCTCTTCCCTCACATTGAGTTCACTCTGTGACAGGGAAAGCTGAGGTATTTTCTGATCTTTGGAGAAGGTGAAAACAACCTGACAACCTAAAAGGAGAAACCCACGTGGTGAGACTTACATGGCTATGTTATTGCAGGTGCAGATAAAGCTCAAGTACAGGACTAAAGTATAAAGTCATGCCCTTACTGGAATTGTTATGGAGTGTATTGGTAGTATGTTGATTTACTCACTGAGGTTATGGCTTGTGATCAGTGGTGGAAAAAGTACCAAAATGTCATACTTGAGTAAAAGTAAACATACCTTAATAGAAAATGACTCAAGTAAAAGTGAAAGTCACCTAGTAAAATACTACTTTAGTAAAAGTCTAAATGTTTTTTGGTTTTAAATATACTTAAGTATCAAAAGTAAATGTTGAAATCAAAGTAAAAGTATAAAACATTTCAAATTTATATTTATACTTATATTAAGACAACAGGTTGCCACTATTCTTGTTTTTATTTTTATTTATGGATAACCAGGGGCACACTCCATCACTCAGACATCATTTACAAATTAAGAATTTGTGTTTAGTCTGCCAGATCAGCTGCAGTAGGGACGACCAGGGATGTTCTCTTGATGTGTGTGAATTGGATCCTTTTCCAGTCCTGCTAAGCATTCAGAATGTAACGAGTACTTTTGGGTGTCAGAGAAAATGTATGGAGTGAAAAGTACATTATTTTCTTTAGGAATGTAGTGAAGTAAAAGTAAAAGTTTTCAAAAAGATAAATTGTAAATTAAAGTACAGATACCCCAAAAAACTACTTATGTAGTACTTTAAAGTATGTTTACTTAGGTACTGTTTACTTAGGTACTGTACACCACTGCTTGTGTGTAGGTTTTATACTCAGAGCACTTCATATTAGAATGACTATGAACAAGTGTAAAGTGTCCACCTGGGTGATGTACAGCAGACATTTTGTACTAGAATTCTCACCACACAGCAGCTATCAAAGCACTTAAGTATGTGTCATATATATTCATTCTCTGAGGCGATGGCTCAATACACACCATGTCTCTCTTTCTCACCCAAGGCATGAATGTGACCTTACCCTCTCCACAGCAGGATGCACAGCGTCTCTCTCACTGTGTGCCTCGTTCCAGGTGTCTGAACATTCCAGGGTTCTCATCATCCCGGGGTTCTGAAGACTGGTCTTTGAAGGCTGGAAAAGGGAGACGGCAGGGGTCCCAGTACAGTCCAAGTTGACAAAGAGCCAAAGCTACTCAGAGGCCTGATATAGACTTAGACATGTTGGGCTAATAACAAGAACCCTTTAAAGTTAGCTGAACCCAACAGCCAATCCAACAACGCTGCAACCGACAGTATATGCCTATCCTGGCAGGGTATAAAGTGGGGAGAACAAGTATTTGATACACTACCGATTTTGCAGGTCTTCCTACTTACAAAGCATGTAGAGGTCTGTACTTTTTATCATAGGTACACTTCAACTGTGAGAGACGGAATCTAAAACAAAAATCCAGAAAATCACATTGTATGATTTTTAAGTAATTCATTAGCATTTTATTGCATGACAAACTGTAAGTATTGGATACATCAGAAAAGCATAACTTAATATTTGGTACGGAAACCTTTGTTTGCCATTATAGAGATCATACGTTTCCTGTAGTTCTTGACCAGGTTTGCACACACGGCAGCAGGGATTTTGGCCCACTCCTCCATACACACCTTCTCCAGATCCTTCAGGTTTCGGGGCTGTCACTGGGCAATACGGACTTTGAGCTCCCTCCAAAGATTTTCTATTGGGTTCAGGTCTGGAGACTGGCTAGGCCACTCCAGGACCTTGAGATGCTTCTTACGGAGCCACTCCTTAGTTGCCCTGACTGTGTGTTTCGGGTTGTTGTCATGCTGGAAACCCAGCCACGACCCATCTTCAATGCTCTTACTGAGGGAAGGAGGTTGTTGGCCAAGATCTCGTGATACATGGCCCCATCCATCCTCCCCTCTCAATACGGTGCAGTCGTCGTGTCCCCTTTGCAGAAAAGCATCCCCAAAGAATGATGTTTCCACCTCCATGCTTCACGGTTGGGATGGCGTTCTTGGGGTTGTACTCATCTTTCTTCTTCCTCCAAACACGGCGAGTGGAGTTTAGACCAAAAAGCTCTATTTTTGTCTCATCAGACCACATGACCTTCTCCCATTCCTCCTCTGGATCATCCAGATGGTCATTGGCAAACTTCAGACGGGCCTGGACATGCGCTGGCTTGAGCAGGGGGACCTTGCGTGCGCCGCAGGATTTTAATCCATGACGGCGTAGTGTGTTACTAATGGTTTTCTTTGAGACTGTGGTCCCAGCTCTCTTCAGGTCATTGACCAGGTCCTGCCGTGTAGTTCTGGGCTGATCCCTCACCTTCCTCATGATTATTGATGCCCCACGAGGTGAGATCTTGCATGAAGCCCCAGACCGAGGGTGATTGACCGTCATCTTGAACTTCTTCCATAATTGCGGCAACAGTTGTTGCCTTCTCATCAAGCTGCTTGTCTATTGTCCTGTAGCCCATCCCAGCCTTGTGCAGGTCTACAATTTAACCCTGATGTCCTTACACAGCTCTGTGGTCTTGGCCATTGTGGAGAGGTTGGAGTCTGTTTGATTGAGTGTGTGGACAGGTGTCTTTTTTACAGGTAACGAGTTCAAACAGGTGCAGTTAATACAGGTAATGAGTGGAGAATAGGAGGTCTTCTTAAAGAAAATCTAACAGGTCGGTGAGAGATAGAATTCTTACTGGTTGGTAGGTGATCAAATACTTATGTTATGCAATCACCAAATCACCAAAATAAAGAACACAAATTAGATACTGTCACTTAAAAAAAAGAGGAGGTTAAACAACAATATTCACATCATAAATGCAAATTAATTACTTAAAAAATCATACAATGTGATTTTCTGGATTTTCCATCTCTCACAGTTGAAGTGTACCTATGATACAAATTGCAGACCTCTACATGCTTTTTAAGTAGGAAAACCTGCAAAATCGGCAGTGTATCAAATACTTGTTCTCCCTACTGTATATATATATATTTTATTTGTATTTTTTAAATGAACCTTTATTTAACTAGTCAAGTCAGTTAAGAACAAATTCTTATTTACAATGACGGCCGACCCCGGCCAAACCCTGATGATGCTGGGCAAATTTTGCGCCACCCTATGGGACTCATCCTATGGGATTCAAACCAGGGACTGTGGTGACGCCTCTTGTACTGTGATGCACTGCCATATTCCTCTGCGCTACCCGGGAGCCCGAGTATATATATATATATATACATATATATATATATATAGTATATAGCCATGATGGACAGGAAAAAAGTGGCATAAATCACAACTTCTTGTTTACGGATTAGTTACAGTTGAGGCAAGGATTAAAATGACATCTATATTTGAGTGATTTGTTGGTCACATAGAGACTGTTTCTGCAGTCATTCTGGTGCATAAAGATATGGTCTGGCGTGTATCCCAGTTGGGTCTCCATTTGGGCTCCACAACAGAGAGCAATAGTAATGGGGTCTTTTTGTAGGCACCAACTCCACCATGGTTCGTTGGGCAAAGCCTGTGGGGAAAATAATGGAGTTTTTCTAAGGTTTTTGGATAAATGACCAAAATAAGGTCCATGGTAAACACAGGTTTAGGAGATCTATACTTTTTGTTCTATGAGATAATCTTCATCAGCTAGCATCACTTTCTTAAAATGTTGAATCATTTATGTAAACCAGAGGTAACTCATGTATGCTTTTTAGGACTGTCGAGCTCTATTAATCACATTTTTGTCGAAATGTCAATATTCAATATCCAAATCGCAAAAGATGCTGCATTTTTCTTCAAATGCCATGAATGTCACATTCAAATATAATAAGGGTCCCCTGGGAAACTCTGTTCAACACTTTGGTTCCTACTCTGTCACAATAACTTTTTCATTCGTTGTCATGCCAAACACCAGCAACCGTAGAATCAGAATACTAATTTTATTTCTAGGATTCAAACAGTTTACACAAATGTTTTGATCGAAGTCGTGAGTAAAATCGAAATCGCATATCGTGCACCCCTAGTCTCCATGGGTTACAGTGTTTGAGTGATGCACTCTAGTCTGATTTTCAATACATTTTTTACTTCTGTCAACTGTGAGTGCCCCATCAATCCGCAGAGCAACAGTCCAAACAGATTACCTGAGATAGATGAGTTTCTCTCACTGAATGGGAGTAATGACTGTCTGTTCCGTCAGGGCTGAAGCCATAGAAATCAAATCCGTAGAATGGTCATCCCCATTCAAGTCAATGAAGTCTATTCTAGGGGATCTAATTCTATGGCATGGGCCATTCTCAGCAACACAGCTACTGTATCTAGACTTCAATCTTCAGCCCGTGTACTTTTCTTGGAAGTGAAGTCTTTCAGGTCACATTTCATCAACACTTCTAATAGAATACCTGAAGACCCTGAAATAGAGGGTATTGGGGATTCTGTTTGGCTTGGTGTCGTGTCTTGTAATTTATTACCTATTGTACCTTCCGCCAATCCACCAGGGTAGCTTCAAGTACACTGTGTTTTCTTGAACCGCTTTAAGATTTCTAAGTCAGAGTCATTTATTTGATCTTTGCTGAAAGTATATATTCGTTAACCTTTTCTGAGGATATTGCGGATGCGTTTCCACTGTTGGGAGGGCAATTGTATTTATGATTGGCTGAGACGGAAGAGTATAGGGAGTTGAATGGACTTCCCTCAGTTCGTGGTGCTTCAGTTACTTCTATTGGACATGTTCCCCCACAGGAACAGCTGACTAAATAATGCCTCAGTAGAAAGAGCAACCTGGCAGTCGCCTGTACCAGCATAGAACACACAGTAGTAGCAAGGACCAATCGATAGCTAGACACTTTTCAGAGGTTATTATACTTTACAAGCGTTGTTTTTGTGTGTGAAGGAGAGAGAGACAGATAGTTAATATTAGCATGAGCACACACACGTACACTCACTCACAAGTTCACTCACGCAGGATACAGAAATACTTGCAAATCCAAAATGTGTATTCCTTGTACACGTCAACCTGGATTGTATTAGTTTGTATTAGTAAAACTGTTGGATTGATCAAATGGTAATGATTCCCCCCCCCCCCGCGGCAAACTAAGTATACATTTCACCACAACAGCAATCCAATAACACAACACATTAAATCATAATGGTGGAGGCAGTGCCTTATTGATATTTTCCTCACATAAAGAGCTACGTGTTCCCTTTGAAGTCGTTCTTTGAGGTTAAACTTCAAAAGGAAAACAGGGAGAAAGATGAAGGTAAGAGGGTAGAGGAGAGAGAACCCTCACCAAACAGACAATCACACACTCCACTTATTAGCAATGTACACACGTACCCGCAAATACGCACGCAAGAACCCACACACGCATGAACACACACACACGCATGAACACACACAAATGAACACTCGCACACATGAACTCGCATGTGAACTAGCGTTCAACATGTCAGTTGGAAAAGTGAAATTCTCTTCATGTTAAGCGGATCCAAATGACTGAATCGATCATATTGTAAAGTGTGAATGTTTAGCACCTATTGTGCATAGCTATCACCTCTCTCATATCTTCTCTGCTGATGAGAGGAGTTTTAAAGCCTGCTTTCTCTCTCTCTGGCTGGAGAAATCAATGCTCATACACTGGACAGTCTGGCCTAATGCTATCAATGCCTTTTAGAGCTCGGCTATAGGCTATTAGGATAAGGGAAGCATACATTTTTCATTATTTCAATTAGTTTTTCCTCTCTTTCCTTTTCTATAATGGTTTATCCCTCTTTGAATCTTTACTTTTCCGGTAAACTGTGTGTGTCTGTGTGTGTGTGTGTGTGTGTGTGCGATTTCACACCCCTTCCCCTTGAGGTTCAGAGTCTAATCAACACACTGCTTCTGCCTTCCATTTTCTCCGCGCTTTTCCACATTCAGATGTTGTTCTCACGTACCCTATGTCTGTCACCAATGTTATATTCGGGAACCGCAGCTGAAGGATGACTGAACTAGAGAGTTCAAGTGACTTCGGGGGACTCAAGTTAGATGCGTCTGATGGTATGCACACAGGGTTTGAACCGCATGAATTATTAGGGCGCTACAGAAGGATAACTGTATGATTAGGTAACATGGTGTCATTATGCAGACTCTGCTGTCTGTGTGCATTGACGTGCAGCAGTTTGAACCGGAGGAGACTCAAAGAAATAACGTTAACCACAGGAGGCTGCGGAGGGGAGGACGGTTCGTAATAATGAGCAAATGAAATGGCATCAAACACCTGGAAACCATGTGTTGTTTGATGTATGCGATTCCATTCGACTACTTCCAGCCATTACCACGAGCCCGTTACCACCTCCGCAATCAAGGTGCCACCAACCTCCTGTGGCGTTCACCCTAATCAAAACATGACTTAATGTCCTTACTTTGAAAGTATATGGACTGGAAGACTGTAATCCACAGATCAGAGTTGTATACTTTGTTTGGTTTGCTTTTTTTTTGTGTGTTTACTTCCGTTACATGGTTGAGGGTCGAGGATATATTGAAACAACAAGGTCTTTTTCTACAGTCTTATTTCCACCCACTCTGGACTGCATCGTAGAGTACAACAACGCCGTAAACACAACGTGACTATGCCATCTGTTCAGTGCAGAGCTAAGAAAATAATCTATTTAATTTCCCAGAAGGCTGCAGGTGCTATCATTTATCTCATCTAGAGCGAGAGAGACTTCTAAAGTCTCCGAATGCAGACCTTCCGAATGAGATAAATCCACCTTACCGAGTCTTACTGCACGGCCTGCGCTGATGCTCAGTGGGATAGAGAGAGGGAAGGCAGCTTTGGCTTTAATCCACTGTCTTAGCTCAGAGTAGCCCTCTGCGTACACAAAAGAATGCACGCATGTACTCATGCACACCCCACTACTGGCCAACCAGCCCCTACTCTACCTGCCTGTCAGCATCATAGATATAGATTCTATTTCTATGGCCAACATATCCTTGCCCCCTGGTGTGTGTCGGAACAGTACGCTGCCCCCCTGTTGTTTCCTTGCAGAAAGATGGTATTTTGTGTTCACGTGACCGCGCTGGTAACTATGGCGTTTCTCTCTCTCTCTCTCTCTCTCTCTCTCTCTCTCTCTCTCTCTCTCTCTCTCTCTCTCTCTCTCTCTCTCTCTCTCTCTCTCTCTCTCTCTCTCTCTCTCTCTCTCTCTCTCTCTCTCTCTCTCTCTCTCTCTCTCTCTCTCTCTCTCTCTCTCTC
Source organism: Oncorhynchus keta (assembly GCF_023373465.1). NCBI lineage: Eukaryota > Metazoa > Chordata > Actinopteri > Salmoniformes > Salmonidae > Oncorhynchus > Oncorhynchus keta. The sequence goes on along the minus strand of NC_068439.1, from coordinate 56,103,390 downwards.
TCTCTCTCTCTCTCTCTCTCTCTCTCTCTCTCTCTCTCTCTCTCTCTCTCTCTCTCTCTCTCTCTCTCTCTCTCTCTCTCTCACACACACATATGCATGCACAAACCCAAATACACATAATAGAATATATATACTGTAACATACACAGTAAAAATACATCTACTCATTTACCCTCCACCATTAAGGCACTCTACCAGAGGGGTGTCGGGTGCTGCAGCTTGTGCCACAGCTTGCATGTCCAAAAAGGGAAGGTAATGCTAGGAGACAAGAGTAGCTGCAGAGTTCAACCAGGAGAATGCGCTCTGTGTTTAGAAACAGCATGATAAGCTGTGAATTGGGCTTGACATCTTCTAGCGGGAGTGTGTCTTAACAAGGCCTGCGCCAGTGGAGCCGTGCTGGGCTGTCAGCGTGGGAGGGAAACTAGTGGATCACTACTGGGATGGGACTGGCACGTTCTCCTGGCACGAGCTAGGGAGAGACGCACATGCATGCAAGTGCACACGTAGAAAGATGCATCTGCGTTCATATATGAGGTACATACACACATGCACATACAGGTAACTGCCAAAATAATGGAAACGCTTGAGTAAATGAGGAGTATATTGAAAACAGGTGCTTCCACACATGCTTAGGGTCATGCATAAAAATGCTGGGCAGGTCATTATTTTGGCTATGATCCCATTGGATGACAATGCCCCCAATAGTATGATGAGCATAAAAATGATATAACCCATAAGCCATGACTCTCAGCTCTCAGTCACCAGATCTCAACCCAATTGAACACTCTGGAGTGGCGCCCGAGACAGCGTTTTCCACAATCATCAACAAAACACCAAATTATGACATTTAATGTGGAAGAATGGTGTCTCTTACCTCCAATAGAGTTCCAGACACTTGGAGAATCTTTGCCAAGGTGCATTGAAGCTGTTCTGGCTCGTGGTGGCTCTATGCCCTATTAAGACACTATGTTGGACTTTCCTTTCTTTTGGCAGTTACCTGTAGATATTAGAGTATGCACACATTCACAAACACACATAGTTGAAAAGGTGTGTCAACTACATGTGCATCAAGGCATTTACCCTCAGCCAGAAGAAAGTGAAAAAGAGAGAGATGGAGAAAGTGATGTGCACAACACAACACATTGATGGGTAGACAAATAATTGCGAAAGAGCCCCATTGAAAAAAACAGGCGATTAAATATGCCAGTCCTACTGTAAAACACCAACTATGAGTCTCACGTGGACATTGATTAAGGCAGCCCCCTTTCAGCTCTCTGGTTCAGAAGGGTCGGGTTAAATGCGGACGACACATTTTGGTTAAATGCATTCAGTTGTGCAACTGACTAGGTATCCCCTTTCCCTTCTCTATTGACACCCTATTCCATTGTGAGTGCATTATATAGTGAATAGGGAGCCATTTGGGATGCACTCAATGCAGTCTCGCAGTAATTAAGTGCACAGCAGTTTTGCTACAGCTCCATTATGAGTGAGTAATGTATTTCAATAATGATGTTGGCCCAAACGGTTTGTTGTCATGGTCTGGGAACTGATCTATTCAATGCTGACCACTCTGACAGGGCTAAACTCTGCATATTTCCTCACTCCGCCCAGACATGGCATTAGTCTACACTGTGTGTCTGCTCGCAGGTATTTGTAAATGTGTCTGCAATCGCGTGAGTAAATGTGTGTGTGGAGTTGGCTACTCTCTTCCTGCTTACTGAGGAGGTTCTCAGTAGCAGCTCTGGTCCCTGAGGCTCTCACTCTACCCAGAACACAATGGCTGTTAATCCTGACTAAGGCAGAGGCAGCAAGTTGATTAGTAAACAACCACTTCCTCTCTCTGGCTGGCTTGTCTGGCTGTCCAGCTTTCTGTCTGTTTGTCTGTCTTAACATCCATCCATCTGACTAGCTGGCTGGCTGGTTGGTTGTCTGTCTGGATGTCTGTCTGAATTCTCCAGTCAGGCTGGTTGAAATGGAGAGGAGAGGGCTGTGAGGGAATAGTTTTCAGCACCATGGACAGCAACTCCCTCCGCAATGTGTCACGTATACAGCTCAGCCGCGGTATACCATGCACTCTATAAGTGGTAGCTTCAAGTGGGCTCACACACACCATCCTCTACCTTGTGAATGCATTTCTCTTAATTGATTGATTAGTTGATATACGTGATTGATTTTCTGTCTCCTTTCACAGTGATCATTGGCACTTTCTGGTGACTTTCTGTGGACAACATCTGCCGAGACACTGATCTCAGAATAGAGGACCTACCAGCTGTCATGAACATCCGGGAGCTATGGCGCGCCATCATGTGGCATATTGCAACACCATAAGCAAGTAATCAACTTTTGTACATACTGTCAAAATAGCTCAAACCTCGACACATCACTCTAAATCACAAATCCAAATCCAAAGAACTAAATCATGTTTCCAGGCCATCCTGTGAATGGAACAACAATCCCAGCCTTCCTGTTATACAGTCAATACAAGCACTCACAACATCGTTCAGCTTAATTGGCTACTTTTGCTTTCTGAATAAAACACTGTACAGACACTTTACCAGGAAAAAACACAACAGTGCAGCATTAGGTGTGTGTGCCAAATGGCATCCTATTCCCTACAAAGTGCACTACTTTGGACCAGAGACTTATGGGCCATGGTCAAAAGTAGAGCACTATATAGGGAATATTGTGCCTTTTGGGACTCATTCTAGATGTGGATGTTTTCCCCCCGGTCTGTACCTTCCTAATATTGGCTCGCAGCTGCATTTAGTGGTAATGGGAGGAAATAGGGCTGTCCCTAGGGTTGGTTAGAGTAGAGTAGCACATCTCCGCACTCTCTCTCCAGACCTCCATTCTCTCTACTTAGCCCTCTCAACTTTGGCTTGCTGCTTGGTGTTTACAGTACGCTTCTCTACTGGGTAACACTTTATTTGGATAATCCATCCGTAGATGCTTTACGGACTAACTACAGTCATTTTTAAACTAACTATCTACTTACCCTAGCTCTAACCCTAACCTTAAGCCTTATCTTAACCCTAAACTGAACCCTTACCATAACCTTTGCCCTAATCCTAATCTTAACCCTTACCCTAACCCTTATTCTAATCCTAAATCTAAACAAAGTGTGAATCTCCACTTTTCTACCATAATTGCCCTTTACTGACAACGTTCTCTGAACTTTAACATGTCATGATGCATGCTTCCGGAAGCTTTTAGAACTCATTATGACGTCCCAGAAGAGGTCAAGGTGAGAGGTTGTGGTGAACGTAGAGAGAGAGACGAGGGTGATACTGTGTTGTTGTTTTTGTCGCAATGCTTTGCTGAATCTTGGCCAGGTCGCAGTTGTAAATGAGAACTTGTTCTCAACTGGCCTACCTGGCTAAATGAATCTTCTTAGGGCTAGGCGTCCCCGTCAGCGGGACACCTGACGACAACTTCCGGTGAAATTGGAGGGCGAGCAAATCAAATAAATAATCATACACATGATGTATATTAAACATCTAGGTACATACAAGTGTCTTATATCGGTTAAAAGCTTAAATTGTTGTTAATCTAAAAGCATATGACTGATTTACAATAGGCTTTACAGCGAGAGCATCCCATGCGACTGTTTGAGGATGGTGCCCCAGATCCAAATATTTTTCAACCAGCACAGGCTTTGTAAAATCAAAAATAGCGATTAAATATTCACTTACTTTTTGAAAATCTTCCTCTGATTTGCAAACCCAAGGGTCCCAGATACAACATGCATGGTCGTTTTGTTAGATTAAATCCTTCTTTATATCCCAAAAAGTCAGTTTAGTTGGCGCCATTGATTTTGAGTAATCCACTCGTTCAACATGCAGAGAAAGGAATCCAAAAAGCTACCTCTAAACTTTGTTAAAACAAGTCCAAATGTGTTTCTATTGAATCCTCAGGTACCCTAAAATGTAATTAAACTATAGCATTCCATACGGAAGAAGTATGTTTAATAGAAAAGCTAACTTAGCAAGTGCGCATCCTCTTCATCGTGCACGCACAGACTGATTTCCAACTCTGACTCGCTGTACCAAAACTCAAAATTCTTCCTCATTTGGGAAGAAACAAGCCTGAAACCTTGAACAAAGACTGTTGACATCTAGTGGAAGCCATAGCAATTGCAATCTGGGAGCTGGAATTGCATAGGACCCATAGCTTTCCATTGAAAGAGCGTGGGCTCTGGATTCTCTCTTACCATATCAATTGTGTTATAGTCTCATACATTATTTTAACATTTCTCAAACTTCAAAGTGTTTTCTATTCTATTAGAATTATATACATATCCTGGCTTTTGGGCTTGAGTAACAGGCAGTTTACTTTGGGCATGTCAGTCAGACAGGAAGTGGAGAAAAATAGACCCTAGCCTGAAGACGTTTTTAAATAAAGGTGAAATTTAAAAAATTAAAAATGAGGAGCATGAGAAGGAGGATTGAGAAAGGGGGTTGATTGCATGGAAATTGGGTGCATTTATGCAAAGTCCATTGATTTGACAACAGGTCGAGACGTTAGTACACCTCTGTAGGAGGTGTACAAGATGTAATATGTCATCGAGTCCCGATAGTGTCCTCAACCAAGGTAGTGTATGTGTGAAACCCTCACAGAAAGAGAGGAAGTCACGGTTCATACTACATCACTAACGGCACGCACAAGGAGGGAATTCCATTTGTATGTTGTACTTACAGTAATACCAAACATAAACATGGCTGATTTAGTATTGGGTGAAGTCAAGTATATACTGTACCTTCTAGGAGCATACCATTACAACATTACAAAACACAGGTAGAGGTCGGCCACCTCTACACAGTGCTTTTGATTTCAGTGATTTATTCCGTATTCCCTTTTCAAGCCAAATTAAACAGATTGCACACCTACCTACATCTTAGTGTCACGTGCTATACACCCCCATGTAGACTGACATATATTTAATGTCTGAGATCTATGTTTTCCTCTCTCTGGTCGTGAAAACACTTTGCTTAATCTGATGGTTTCCTCTAGGTGACCAATAAGGAACTGGAAAGGAATAAACAGGATTCCTTCTCACCACTTGACGTCTCGCCAAGACTTTATAAAGCCAAGCAGGAAATCCGAGCTACTCAGGTTCACTGTAGGTTTAGACTGCTGGCTGCTTTAACCTTCCTCTACTGTCTTGGCTCTATTCATGGGGATACTATATGTTAATATCTAGGGTTGGGATCCAGTCCATTCAATTTCAATTCAGTATGAAGAATAAATTTAAACGTTAAATTGTGTTTCCAGGCAATAGCATTTCTTCCCATCCTAAATTGGTTTAGACATGATTCTTCCGCCCCATGACTAAGTATAGCTAACTATTCTGCATGTAGCCCTTCCCCCTCAACAAGAAAACAAAAATAAATATTTGAACATTTTTAATTGACGATAAGTATCTCTTGAATTGCATTTTGAATTCATCCCTCAGAAATACATACTCTTAAAATATACCCCAACCTCCTCTTAATTGTAATGGTTCCAACATGCGTGCTCCTCTTCAGCAATTTCCTTTTACACTTCCCTCTCTGCTCCTTCTATAAAGCTACTGTCACCCATGATAGTTTCTTCATTAATTTACACCTTCCAAAAGATTCCTACTCTTTTCAGATATCCAGAACAACAACAAAAACAACAGCCTAATGGTGATGAATTGTTTAGTTTTTTTTAATAGGTAGTGGATGGAGGGGGTTGTGCATTTGGTCATCATCACAGGAGAGAATAGGAGAGGAGAGTGGCTCGGGTTTCAAGGGTCAGGATAAGACCACACTACTCCATGGGAAGCTCTTTCCCACACGTATGCATGCGCACACACACGCACCGACACACGCACGCACGCACCCATGCACGCACGCACGCACACACACACACACACACACACGCACACACACACTCACGCACCCATGCACGCACGCACGCACCCATGCACGCACGCACCCAGGCACGCACGCACACGCACATACACACACACACACACACACACACACACACACACACACACACACACACACACACACACACACACACACACACACACACACACACACACACACACACACACACTAAGGAAAAATAGCTCAAAATGAGCTCAGCAGGACTCTGAAGGGCTCTCTCTGCCCAGTGGGTTGACTTTCTAAGCCAGCTAAACTGTGTGAGCCAGCTAACAGTCCACATCTGCAGTAGAAGTACCATTTGTGTATGGAATGTGTGGTGAGGCATTTTTAGGAATTGTAGGGCTGAAAGTAGGGCTGAAAGTAGGGCTGAAAGTAGGGCTGAAATTAGGGCTGAAAGTAGGGCTGAAAGTAGGGCTGAAAGTAGGGCTGAAAGTAGGGCTGAAAGTAGGGCTGAAAGTAGGGCTGAAAGTAGGGCTGAAAGTAGGGCTGAAAGTAGGGCTGAAAGTAGGGCTGAAAGTAGGGCTGAAAGTAGGGCTGAAAGTAGGGCTGAAAGTAGGGCTGAAAGTAGGGCTGAAAGTAGGGCTGAAAGTAGGGCTGAAAGTAGGGCTGAAATTAGATGGATTGATGTCAACACACAACTTTCACTAAAGTTTGATTATTATGTGTGTCTGTGTCTCAAGTACGCCATTGTCTTTGTAATTTCAGAGACAAACCATGTCTTAAGTGTGGTATTTACCTTATGGTATGAGAGTAAGAGTCATCAGGCTACCCTAAAATGTGGTGAATGTGATTACTCTTCCATTACTATTAGACATACAAGGACCACTGCTTCCATTATGAGAACTACTACATCCATTAAAGGACTACTACTTCCATTATGAGGACTACTACCTCCATTATGAAGACTACTACATCCATTAAAGGACTACTACTTCCATTATGAGGACTACTACTTCCATTATGAGGACTACTACATTCGTTAAAGGACTACTACTTCCATTATGAGGACTACTACTTCCATTATGAGGACTACATCTTCCATTATGAGGACTACTACTTTCATTATGAGGACTACTACTTCCATTAAAGGACTACTACTTCCATTATGAGGACTACTACTTCCATTGAGGACTACTACTTCCATTAAAGGACTACTACATCCATTATGAGGACTACTACATCCATTATGAGGACTACTACATCCATTATGAGGACTACTACTTCCATTATGAGAACGACTACATCCATTATGAGGACTACTACTTCCATTATGAGGATTACTACTTCCATTATGATAACTACTACATCCATTAAAGGACTTCTACATCCATCATGAGGACTACTACATCCATTATGAGGACTACTACTTCCATTATGAGGACTACTACATCCATTATGAGGACTACTACTTCCATTATGAGGACTACTACTTCCATTAAAGGACTACTACTTCCGTTATGAGGACTACTACATCCATTAATGGACTACTACTTCCATTATGAGGACTACTACTTCCATTATGAGGACTACTACTTCCATTAAAGGACTACTACATCCATTATGAGGACTACTACTTCCATTATGAGGACTACTACTTTCATTATGAGGACTACTACTTCCGTTATGAGGACTACTACATCCATTAAAGGACTACTACTTCCATTATGAGGACTACTACATCCATTATGAGGACTACTACTTCCATTATGAGGACTACTACATCCATTATGAGGACTACTACATCCATTAAAGGACTACTACATCCATTATGAGGACTACTACATCCATTATGAGGACTACTACTTCCATTATGATGACTACTACTTCCATTATGAGGACTACTACATCCATTAAAGGACTACTACTACCATTATGAGGACTACTACATCCATTATGAGGACTACTACATCCATTATGAGAACTACTACTTCCATTATGAGGACTACTACTTCCATTATGAGGACTACTACATCCATTAAAGGACTACTACATCCATTATGAGGACTACTACATCCATTATGAGAACTACTACTTCCATTATGAGGACTACTACATCCGTTAAAGGACTAGTACTTCCATTATGAGGACTACTACTTTCATTATGAGGACTACTACTTCCATGAAAGGACTACTACTTCCGTTATGAGGACTACTACATCCATTAAAGGACTACTACTTCCATTATGAGGACTACTACTTCCATTATGAGGACTACTACTTCCATTAAATGACTACTACATCCATTATGAGGACTACTACTTTCATTATGAGGACTACTATTTCCATTAAAGGACTACTTCTTCCGTTATGAGGACTACTACATCCATTAAAGGACTACTACTTCCATTATGAGGACTACTACTTCCATTATGAGGACTACTACTTCCATTAAAGGACTACTACATCCATTATGAGGACTACTACTTCCATTATGAGGACTACTACTTCCATTATGAGGACTACTACATCCATTATGAGGACTACTACATCCATTATGAGGACTACTACATCCATTATGAGAACTACTACTTCCATTATGAGGACTACTACATCCGTTAAAGGACTAGTACTTCCATTATGAGGACTACTACTTCCATTAAAGGACTACTACTTCCGTTATGAGGACTACTACATCCATTAATGGACTACTACTTCCATTATGAGGACTACTACTTCCATTATGAGGACTACTACTTCCATTAAAGGACTACTACATCCATTATGAGGACTACTACTTCCATTATGAGGACTACTACTTTCATTATGAGGACTACTACTTCCGTTATGAGGACTACTACATCCATTAAAGGACTACTACTTCCATTATGAGGACTACTACATCCATTATGAGGACTACTACTTCCATTATGAGGACTACTACATCCATTATGAGGACTACTACATCCATTAAAGGACTACTACATCCATTATGAGGACTACTACATCCATTATGAGGACTACTACTTCCATTATGATGACTACTACTTCCATTATGAGGACTACTACATCCATTAAAGGACTACTACTACCATTATGAGGACTACTACATCCATTATGAGGACTACTACATCCATTATGAGAACTACTACTTCCATTATGAGGACTACTACTTCCATTATGAGGACTACTACATCCATTAAAGGACTACTACATCCATTATGAGGACTACTACATCCATTATGAGAACTACTACTTCCATTATGAGGACTACTACATCCGTTAAAGGACTAGTATTTCCATTATGAGGACTACTACTTTCATTATGAGGACTACTACTTCCATGAAAGGACTACTACTTCCGTTATGAGGACTACTACATCCATTAAAGGACTACTACTTCCATTATGAGGACTACTACTTCCATTATGAGGACTACTACTTCCATTAAATGACTACTACATCCATTATGAGGACTACTACTTTCATTATGAGGACTACTACTTCCATTAAAGGACTACTTCTTCCGTTATGAGGACTACTACATCCATTAAAGGACTACTACTTCCATTATGAGGACTACTACTTCCATTATGAGGACTACTACTTCCATTAAAGGACTACTACATCCATTATGAGGACTACTACTTCCATTATGAGGACTACTACTTCCATTATGAGGACTACTACATCCATTATGAGGACTACTACATCCATTATGAGGACTACTACTTCCATTATGAGGACTACTACTTCCATTATGAGGACTACTACTTCCATTAAAGGACTACTAGATCCATTATGAGGACTACTACTTCCATTATGAGGACTACTACTTCCATTATGAGGACTACTACATCCATTATGAGGACTACTACATCCATTATGAGGACTACTACATCCATTAAAGGACTACTACTTCCAATAAGGTTCTGAGCAGAAAGGCTGTGAAAACTGCTGTTTCCAGGTACTCCACATTGGACGCCTCCACAATCGATTTCCTGAGCCATTAATGCTATGGTTTCACCTCCCTGCTGCGCAATGGTCACACTGTAGCAGAAACACACACATGCAGGAGCACACACACACACACACACACACACACACACACACACACACACACACACACACACACACACACACACACACACACACACACACATAGCCAGGTGTGAGGGCTCTTCAGTGAAAGTACTTCCATTAGCGTTCTCACTGAAAAGGGCTGCTGTAAAGATATATATATATATATATATATATATATATATATATATATATATATATATATATATATATATATATGCAGTACCACTCAAAAGTCTGGACACACCTACTAATTCAAGGGTTGTTCTTTATCTACATTGTAGAATAGTGGTGAAGACATCATAACTATGAAATAACACATATGGAATCATGTAGTAATCAAAAAAGTGTTAAACAAATCAAAATATATTTTATATTTGCGATTTTTCAAGGTATCCCCCCTTTTGCCTTGATGACAGCTTTGCACAGTCTTGAAATTCTTTAATCCTGCTTCATGAGGTAGTCACCTGGAATGCATTACAATTAACAGGTGTGCCTTTTAACCTCTTGTGTGTAGGGGGCAGTATTTTGATGTTTGGATGAAAAACATACCCAAATGAAACTGCCTATTTCTCAGGCCCAGAATCAAGAATATGCATATAGGATAGAAAACATTCTAAAGTTTCTAAAACAGTCAAAATATTGTTTGTGAGTCTAACAGAACTGATATTGCAGGCGCAAACCTGAGAAAGAGAGAGAGACAACATCTCTGAGAGAGACAAAATGTCTGCTCCACTCTGTTGGCACATGCAAAACACTGCAGGCACCCAGCCATCCAATGATGCGATGTGATCTTTCTCGCTAATATTTCAAAATAAAAGCCTGAAACTATGTCTAAAGACTGTGCACAGCTTGAGGAAGCAATAGGAAAAGGAATCTGGTTGATATCCCTTTAAATGGAGCGAAGGCAGGCAATGGAACAGAGAGGTTTCAGGAAAAACAGCACTTCCGGGTTGGATTTTCCTCAGGTTTTCGCCTGCAATATCAGTTTTGTTATACTCACAGACAATATTTTGATGGTTTTCTATCCTAATCTGACAATTATACGCATATTCTAGATTCTGTGCCTGAGAAATAGGCAAACATCAATTTCCTATGCACATGATTCAAATACGTTTCACTCCATTACACCGTGACAGGGTGGAATAGTTTTAGTTATTGCCTTAACATTCATTTGAACGTATTAATCATTTAGTCTTATCTTACCATTACCTTAAACATATAAATCATATGGATTTCTATAGCAATAGTATTGCAAGAACAGCTCAAACAAGCAAAGAGAAAGGACAGTCCATCAGTACTTTAAGACATGAAGGTCAGTCAAAACCAAAAAATGTAAGAACATTGAACGTTTCTTCAATTGCAGTCGCAAAATCCATCAAGCGCTGTGATGAAACTGGCTCTCATCAGGACCGCCACAGGAAAGGAAGATCCCGGAGTTACCTCTGCTGCAGAGGATAAGTTCATTGGAGTTAACTGCACCACATAGTGCAGCCCAAATAAATGCTTCACAGAGTTTAAGTAACAGACACATCTCAACATCAACTGTTCAGAGGAGACTGCATGAATCAGGCCTTCATGGTTCGAAGTGCTGCACAGAAACCAGTACTAAAGGACACCAATAGGAACAAGAGACTTGCTTGGTCAAGAAACACAAGCAATGGACATTAGACCTGTGGAAATCTGTCCTTTGGTCTGATGAGTCCAACTTTTAGATTTTTGGTTCAAACTGCCGTGTCTTTGTGAGACGCAGAGTAGGTGAACGGATGATCTCCTCATGTGTGGTTCCCACCGTGAAGCATGGAGGAAGAGGTGTGATGGCGTGTGGTTGCTTTGCTGGTGACACTGTCAGTGATTTATTTAGAATTTAAGGCACACTTAACCACAGCATTCTGCAGCAATTTGCCATCCCATCTGGTTTGCACTTAATGGGACTATAATTTGTTTTCAACAGTACAATGACCCAACACACCATCAGTCTGTGTAAGGCCTATTTGACCAAGAAGGAGAGTGATGGAGTGTTGCAACAGATGACTTGGCCTCCACAATCACTTGACCTCAACCCAATTGAGATGGTTTTGGATGAGTTGTACCGCAGAGTGAAGAGAAAGCAGCAGGAACTCCTTCAAGACTATTGGAAAAGCTTTGGCATGTCCAAACTTTTGACTGGTACTGTACATACAACAAGGCAATGTAAAGATCGCATGGCTGTGTTGATGAATATAGAACAGGTATACTCTTGAGCTGGGGAGTTGTCTGCACAACACCTGAGTCCATTATATCGGCTCGTCCACTCTCATACCTATTTCCAATGTGTGAATAATGCATTATTTATTTACGCACACATGGACACACACTAGGCCCAATGAAGGATTGATACAGGCACTCAAACACAAGTTATGGAGTGTCCTTTCCCATCGGGCTGCATATGAGAGAGAGAGAGGGAGAGAGAGAGAGAGCGACTGATAGATAGAGAGGGATAGATAGAGAGAGAGAGAGGGATAGAGAGGGATAGATAGGGATAGAGAGAGATAGAGAGAGAGAGAGAGAGAGAGAGAGAGAGAGAGAGAGAGAGAGAGAGAGAGAGAGAGAGAGAGAGAGAGAGAGACTCACCAACAAAGGAGGGCCTACAGCAGCACCTAGACCTTATGTACAGATGAGAGGGAGGGAGTTAACCCTAACCCTGCTGTGATTGGCTACTGGGCTTAATGTCACACGGATAGAGTGATTATCCGGACGTACAGATGGAGAGGGAGAGCGAGAGAGGATCAGATTGGCCCATAAAATACTTGTGATATCCTGCTGTGTTTGGCTTCCTGCGCTTACTCTCAGGACCCTCCTAAGAAAGAGAGATGTTACAGGGATTTCAGGCCATTTTGGACTCACGACCGAGTTCCAAACTGCCTCTGGAAGCAACGTCAGCACAATAACTGTTTGTCGTGAGCTTCATGAAATGGGATTCCATGGCTGAGCAGCCGCACACAAGCCCAAGATCACAATGCGCAATGCCAAGTGTCAACTGGAGTGTTGTCAAGCTCGCCTCCACTGGAGTCTGGAGCAGTGGAAACGCGTTCTGTTGTGATGAATCACATTTCACCATCTGGCAGTCTGACGGACGAATCTGGGTTTGGCGGATGCCAGGAGAATGCTACCTGAACCAATGCATAGTGCCAACTATAAAGTTTGGTGGAGGATTAATAATTGTCTGGGGCTATTTTTCATGATAGTTCCAGTGAAGGGAAAGCTTAACATTACAGCATACAATTACATTCTAGACGATTCTTTGCCTCCAACTTTCTGGCAACAGTTTAGAGAATGACCTTTCCTGTTTCAATATGACAATGCCCCAGTGCACAAGGCGAGGTCCATATAGAAATGGTTTGTCGAGATTGGTGTAGAAGAACTTGACTGGCCTGCACAGAGCCCTGACCTCAACCAAATTGGACACCTTTGGGATGAATTGGAACACCGACTGTTAGCCAGGCCTAATCGCCCAACATTAGTGTCCGACCTCACTAATGGTCTTGTGGCTGAATGGAAGCAAATCACAGCAGCAATGTTCCAAAATCTAGAGGAAAACCTTTCCCAGAACAGTGGAGGGTGTTAAGGGTGCAAAGGGGGGATTAATGCTTGTGATAATGCCCGTGATTTTGGAATGAGATGTTCGACAAGCTGGTGTCTACATACTTCCGGCCATGTAGTGTATCTCTGCATCTCTCCGTGGCCTCTGGATAGTGGTCAATACACCTCCTAATTAATCTCTTCTTCCTCACTGCCAGACTTAGAGACACCATTACTGGAAAGCGAGGGTGTGTGTGTGTGTGTGTGTGTGTGTGTGTGTGTGTGTGTGTGTGTGTGTGTGTGTGTGTGTGTGTGTGTGTGTGTGTGTGTGTGTGTGTGTGTGTGTGTGTGTGTGTGTGATCTTAAAAGGAAAGAAAATGTAACCCGCCCAAACCCCCACTAATCTACTCACTGGGTTATCTCCCAGTAAAGGAGCTTACAGACAGACAGGGCATTGGCTACCCCATGGGGGTCCCCAGATGTACAGTAGCACACACACACACACACACACACACACTCCACTGCTTTACAGTAAGGCACAATTGGCTGCCACTGCATTTTCTTGACACAGAGTCACACAGTAGTGAAATGAGTGTAACGAACTGAAAATATATATTTTTTGTCTTTGTGTGTCTGTCTGTGTAGGTCACATGACAGTTAGTTGCTGAACGATCAAGTGTAGAACTTTAATGCATGGTGAAGCAGATGGTGTTGGTCTACAATCTTGTTGTTGGATAGTCATGGATCACCAGATGATCTGTGACTGGTATTTGGCCCAATTTGCATCATGTAGTATTTGGGTCAATGCAATAAGCCTGGTTAAGTACTGGGGCCACCAACTATGACCACTGATCCCACTGATGGAGATCAAACCTCAGTAGGGGGATCAGTCAAACCCCTCTAATACTGGGATGGCCTGTTGCCTGGCAGGGCTGCTGAGCGTACAAGCTTTAGTTCCAGTTCCAGTTCATTTTGAAAATCAACTCTCTTCTTCAATCAAGATCATCATTAGTTAAATCAGGTTTCTTAGGGCTGGGCTGGAACCAAAAACCTGCACTTATTGCAGCCATCTCAGACCGCAATGGGTCACCATTGGCTCACTGTAACCACTACACTGCTCATAGTGACATAACATTAAACACACATTTGTCTACTATCTCCTGTCAACCCAAAACCACAATGATTGAATCAATGGGTGCTGCTCATTAATTTCAGCTTCCTGGAAACATCATATTGAGTGCACTGCTATGGGAGGAGGGTATTATACAGAAAGCTGTTGATGGACGTTAGAGTGCTGAGTCTTCAGGCCCACCCCCCTGAGGCTCGCGCTAGCCCCTTACAGAACGACAGCTACTGCTGCTGCTGTACATGTTGTACACACATACACACACACACAAAAGACACAACCGTGTGCGCGCGCACACACACACACACACACACACACACACACACACACACACACACACACACACACACACACACACACACACACACACACACACACACACACACACACACACACACACACACACACACACACACACACACACACACACTGCTGCTGCTGCTCTATGCTACTGTTTGGTAGTACTTCAGAGGGCCAACACCTTTTGGTAGGGTGGGATTCATATCGATTGGTCCACTGTTGCTTTGAATAATTTTTCCTTCAATTAGTTGATCTATACATAGTATAAAGGATTGATATAAAGCAGTGATAGCTGCCAGATATCAGTAATCTAAGAAACTGTGTCAGATAGTGTGTGTGTGTGTGTCGCAGGCCAAAGAGTTCAATATTGGTTTCATCAGACCAGAGAATCTTGTTTCTCATGCTCCGAGAGTCCTTTAGGTGCCTTTTGCAAACTCCAAGTGGGTTGTCATGTGCCTTTTACTGAGGAGTGGCTTCCACCTGGCCACTCCTCTGATTGATAGCGTGCTGTATAGATGGTTGTCCTACTGGAAGGTTCTCCCATCTCCACAGAGGAACTCTGTCAGAGTGACCATCAGGTTCTTGGTCACCTCCCTGACCAAGGCCCTTCTCCCCTAATTGCTCATTTTGGCCGGGGGCCAGCTCTAGGAAGAGTATTGGTGGTTCTAAACTTCTTCCATTTAAGAATGATGGAGGCCACTGTGTTCTTGGGCACCTTCATTGCTGCATACATGTTTTGGTAGCCTTACCCAGATCTGTTCCCCGACACAAACCTGTCTCAGAGCTGTACGGACAATTCTTTCGACCTCATGGCTTGGTTTGTGCTCTGATATATACCGTCAACTGTGGGACTGTCACGAACCTCGCCGAAGATGGTGCCTCTTCCTGTTCGGGCGGTGCTCGGCGGTCGTCGTCGCCGGCCTATTAGCTGCCATCGATTCCCTTTCCGTTTGTTTTTGGTTATTGGGTAATTGGGTACACCTGTTTTGTGTTAGGGTTTGTTTGTAGGCTATTTAAGGGCACTAGGCCCGCTGGGTATTTGTGCTGGCTTGTTTTCTGTTATATGGTGTATGAGTGTAATCAGTATTTTTTCTGGACAGTTTAGTCCGTTGTATTTTGGGACGGGTTGTTTCATGCGCCCTGGTGTTTTGCATTGTCGTGGCTCCACAGTCTATAGAATAAAATATCCTCGAACTGAATTACCTGCTCTCTGCGCTTGACTCCTCCACTCACCATTGTTAGAAGTTGTAACAGGGACCTTATATAGACAGGTGTGTGCCTTTCCAAATCATGTCCAATCATTTGAATTTACCACTGGTGGACTCCAATCAGGTTTTAGAAACATCTCAAGGATAATTAATGGAAACAGGACGCACCTAAGCTCAATTTCGAGTCTCATTGCAAAAAGGGTCTGAATACTTATAAATAATATGTTTAAAAAAAAAAGTGAATTAAATTAGCCATTTTTGAATAAGGCTGTAATGTAACAAAATGTGTAAAAATAATACTTTCCAAACGCACTGTAAATATTTACCTCAGTGAAATTGTTACATTCATATGATATTTTGAGTGTATATATATATATATATGACAAAATGGCTTCCATGACAATGTGGCTTCCATCTTGCCATACACAAATATAAATATAAGTGTTCAGTGTTCCAATGGCACGTTGTTAGCTAATCCAAGTTTATCATTTTAAATGGCTAACTGATCATTAGAAAACCCTTAGCAATTATGTTAGCACAGCTGAAAACTGTTGTCCTGGTTAAAGAAGCAATAAAACTGGCCTTCTTTAGACTAGTTTAGTATCTGGAGCATCAGCTTGTGGGTTAGATTATCGCCTTAAAATGTCCGGAAACAAAGACCTTTCTTCTGAAAGTCGTCAGTCTATTCTTGTTCTGAGAAATGAAGGCTATTCCATGCGAGAAATTGCCTTAAAAAATGAAGATCTCGTACAACACTGTGTACTACTCCCTTCACAGAACAGCGCAAACTGACTCTAACCAGAATAGAAAGAGGAGTGGGAGACCCGGTGCACAACTGAGCAAGAGGACAAGTACATTACAGTGTCTAGTTTGAGAAACAGACACATCACAAGTCCTCAACAGGCAGCTTCATTAAATAGTAACCAAAAAAGTGTTAAACAAGTCATAATATATTTTACATTTTAGATTCTTCAAAGTAGCCACCCTTTGCCTTGATGACAGCTTTGCACACGCTTAGCATTCTCTCAACCAACTTCACCTGGAATAATTTTCCAACAGTCTTGAAGGAGTTCCCACATATGCTGAGCACTTGTTGGCTGATTTTCCTTCACTCTGTGATCCAACTTATCCCAAACCATCTCAATTGGGTTGAGGTTGGGTGATTGTGGAGGCCAGGTCAGCTGATGCAGCACTCCATCACTCTCCTTCTTGGTCAAATAGCCCTTACACAGCCTGGAGGTGTGTTGGGTCATTGTCTTGTTGAAAAACAAATGATAGTCCCAGTAAGCGCAAAACAGATGGGATGGAATATCGCTGCAGAATGCTGTGGTAGCCATGCCGGTTAAGTGTCACTGACAGTGTCACCATCAAAGCACCCCCACACCATCAAATCGAATCAAATCAAATCAAATTTATTTATATAGCCCTTCGTACATCAGCTGATATCTCAAAGTGCTGTACAGAAACCCAGCCTAAAACCCCAAACAGCAAGCAAAGCAGGTGTAGAAGCACGGTGGCTAGGAAAAACTCCCTAGAAAGGCCAAAACCTAGGAAGAAACCTAGAGAGGAACCGGGCTATGTGGGGTGGCCAGTCCTCTTCTGGCTGTGCCGGGTAGAGATTATAACAGAACATGACCAAGATGTTCAAATGTTCATAAATGACCAGCATGGTCGAATAATAATAAGGCAGAACAGTTGAAACTGGAGCAGCAGCACAGTCAGGTGGACTGGGGACAGCAGGGAGCCATCATGTCAGGTAGTCCTGGGGCACGGTCCTAGGGCTCAGGTCCTCCGAGAGAGAGAAAGAAAGAGAGAACTAGAGAGAGCATATGTGGGGTGGCCAGTCCTCTTCTGGCTGTGCCGGGTGGAGATTATAACAGAACGTGGCCAAGATGTTCAAATGTTCATAAATGACCAGCATGGTTGAATAATCACACCTCATCCTCCATGCTTCTAGATGGGAACCATACATGCGGAGATCATCCGTTCACTCTGCGACTCACAAAGACATGGTGGTTTGAACCAAAAATCTCAAAGTTGGACTCATCAGGCCAAAGGACAGATTTCCACAAGTCTAATGTCCCTTGCTCATGTTTCTTTGCCCAAGTAAGCCTCTTCTTCTTATTGGTGTCCTTTTGTTGTGTTTTCTTTGCAGCAATTCGACCATGAAGGCCTGATTCACGCAATCTCCTCTGAACAGTTGATGTTGAGAAGTGTCTGTTACTTGAACTTGACATTTTTTGGGCTGCAATTTTTTTGGGCTGCAATTTCTGAGACTGGTAACTCCAATGAACTTATCCTCTGCAGCAGTGGTAATGCTGGGTCTTCCATTCCTGTGGCAGTCCTCATGAGAGCCAGTTTCATCATAGCACTTGATGGTTTTTGTGACTGCACTTGAAGATACTTTCTTGAAGGGCAGTCAATCCGGAAAATGTAAAGTAATGAAGGACTGTCATTTCTCTTTGCTTATTTGAGCTGTTCTTGCCATAATATGGACTTGGTCTTTTACCAAATAGGGCTAGCTTCTGTGTACCACCCCTACCTTGACACAACACAAATGATTGGCTCAAACACATTATGAAGGAAAGAAATTCCACAAGTTAACTTTAACAAGGCACACCTGTTAATTGAAATGCATTCCGGGTGACTACCTCATGAAGCTGGTTGAGAGTATGCCAAGACTGTGCAAAGCTGGTAATATATTTTGATTGGTTTAACACTTTTTTTGGTTACTACATGATTCCATATGTGTTAATTCATAGTTTTGATGTCTTCACTATTATTCTACAACGTAAAACATAATACAAAATTAAGAATAACTGAGTAGGTGTGTCTAAATCTTTGACTGCTATTGTAACTGGAAATCTTGATTTCTTTATGAAAACAAACCTTCCCCCGTCCGCCTGACTGCATTGGTTCTTCTATCATACCCAAATGTCTTTTTTGTGCTTTGAATGATCAAGCTTTCATTTTATGGGATGTTTGGAAACATCATTCAGCTGTTTTACTCCCTCCCAGATGTTTCCGTTACCTGTTATGAGGATTTATAAACACCAACCTCTTATGGCGTAGTTGTGTTGTCATTTAAACTGAAAGCGGCGATGATGAGGTAGAATGAGTAGAGCAGTTTACGGATTGTCTGGAGGAGGACAAGACTGATTCACAGGACAACATAAATGTTTATTGTATTTGCAGTGTAGGCATGATTCAGCCACTTCCTGGACACTAAACTCATGTCCTTTGGTAATACATGAACTAGGCTATTATCCTCATCGTCTTAAGTCAGATGTCGCCACTGACGTCAGTTGAGGGACTAGCGTTGCGTAGGGGTGACGCCACCTAACGTGAGACAATGATGATGATCTACCTTATTTCATCATTTAGATATTCAGTATTCTGCTCCACCTCCTATAGTGTTGTGTTTGTCATGTCATGTACTATATATGTTGTGATGATGTCAGAGCAGCTGTCAGAGCAGCTCACAGATTACTGCACCTGTACATAGCCCACCTATAATTTAGCCCAAACAACTACCTCTTTCCCTACTGTATTTATTTTATTTTATTTTGCTCCTTTGCACCCCATTATTTTTATTTCTACTTTGCACATTCTTCCACTACAAATCTACCATTCCAGTGTTTTACTTGATACATTGTATTTACTTCGCCACCGTGGCCTCTTTTTTTTGCCTTTACCTCCCATATCTCACCTCATTTGCTCACACCGTATATAGATTTGTTTCCACTGTATTATTGACTGTATGTGTGTTTTACTCCATGTGTACCTCTGTGTCGTTGTATGTGTCGAACTGCTTTGCTTTATCTTGGCCAGGTTGCAGTTGGAAATGAGAACTTGTTCTCAACTGGCCTACCTGGTTAAATAAAGGTGAAATAAAAATGATGGCAGTGAGAGAAGCAGACCTGGGTTTGCCTGGAGTACCAGATGGACTGGGAAGCTCTTTTGTGACTTTTCTATTGGTTCCATTGCGTCAGGCAAGCTCAATCAAGCCAAGTTTAAGTATTTGAAAATATTCCAGATAGTATTTGAAACCCTGGTCAGAGAGGTAGTGAGAGAAGAAGAGCATTTGGAGAGCAAGTTGTCCGCCATTTTGTTGGTCGAGGGGATCACTCCGGGACAATTAGGCTTACCGGCTGACCCTCATCCGTTTCCATGGGGACTGAAAAACCATTTCTGCCCATTATTGAGATTACAGTCTTATCTGCTTTTGTTCTATTTTGGAATTGCGTGAGCAGACTGTCACTGCTAGGAACAGGACTGCTGTTATCACCATCATACCACCTTTTCTGCTTGTCCAATCATGTACCATTACTGGAGATTCTAGAGCAATCATATTACTACTATTGCTTCTGCTACTGCTACTACTTCTACTTCTATTACTACTACAACTAGGATTACTACTATTACTGCTGCAGCTATGTGCCTTTGTAATGTATTTGTAATGGTATAATTTTTTGGTTAATAATATTTCATTGTATTTTCAATAAATGGTAGCAAAATGGTAGCTCAGGTCCCCTGTATGTCATGGCCCTGTAGCCCTGACTAGTATAAAAATAGACCCTATCATTGTGTCCCAAATGGCACACTATTCCCAATCCAGTTCACTACTTTTGACGAGGGCCCCGTGACTAGATCCCAACAGTATAGTCCCTTCCCAAGTTATTGCACTATGTAGGGAATAGGGTGCTATTTGGGATGCCACCTTAGAGGTTCAACACCAATCATTAGTCTTCCACCATCTTTCCTGGCTGCTTCCCTTCACATTCCAGGAGAGGACTAATTTGGATTTCCTGGCAGACTGAAAGATAGTGACTACTTTCTCTCTGTTTCTCTTTCTGTTTCTGTGTTCTCTCTCTCTCTCTCTCTCTCTCTCTCTCTCTCTCTCTCTCTCTCTCTCTCTCTCTCTCTCTCTCTCTCTCTCTCTCTCTCTCTCTTTCATTCTTTCTTTCTCTCTCACTCTCTCTGTCATTGTTTCTGGCTGGGATGCGACATAAACTTCATGCCATAGTATCTGTTCTAGTCAGACACGTTTTTCATCCTACATGCTGCCATGTCCAAGTTGTGCGATTCTGACTCCATTTAAAAAATGACATGGATTAGCCGCCAAGGAAACAAAAATTATAATTTTTTTCACTTTTTTCCATCTGCAAAATATTTTCAAGAGTGAAAGTTTCCCCATTAAAATGTTCTGGGACTCAGTTCTGTTAGTGTGGAGAACATACCAGAGGGAAGTTAATGTGATTTTGCGGGAGCAGATTAAAAATGTCTTTCATGGTCGCATTCCAATATTAGTCCAGAGCTAAGCCTGAATCACTGTTCCTTTTGTGCTTAACCTCATAACGTCAAGAGACCCATAGTCACTCTGAACATGGATATTCATGGAGATTCACCTCTTCTGGCAGAGAAAGTTAGCTGTTTTAAACTGTTATGTGGAAAGGGAGGGGTGCGCCAGTGAATACTATGGAGCAAAGAGGAAAAAACAGAGCTATTGCGGAAACAAATATATGTAGATAAAATAATGACTGATCCAGCCAGTGACTGATTCGCATTCAATTTAAATGACCTCTGTGCCACCACGCGTCTCGCAGGGGAACGCTTCAATCACTGCACTCTCCTCTCCTCAGTCAATCCGACAGGGATTAGGAGGCCCAATCAATTACAAGCTCAGCCGAGAAGCAGCCAGCGTCTCTCTCTCTCCGTCCTGTATCCCTGTCGCTCCCTCTCTCTCTCTCTCTCTCTCTCTTTCTCACCCTCTGCACTCGTGGGAAAAAAGGTCTAGATAGAACTTAAAATGGTTCTTCAGCTGTACCCATAGGTGAACCCTTTTAATCATCATTTTGGGTTCCATAAAGAACCCTTTCCACAGAGGGCTCTACATAGATCCCAAAAGGGTTCTACATGGAACCAAAAAGGGTTCTTCTATGGGGACAGCCGAATCACCACCAATATCTTGTTGGCTAGGGTTGAGTCGGGGCGGGGTGTCAATTTTTATGTAATAACTGAGACTGTTGATCATATTTCGTAATGGTAATGTGGTGTTGTTTAGTGTTACGAGGAGTGTGAGAATGATGGTGCATCCTCACTAAAATACTGTATATTTTGTCTGTACGTTATAAGCTCCATGTTACTACATAACTGCATGCTTTTACTGTACATGCCTTATTGATGCTAGCATGCTGCTATTTCATGCCTATTACGCATTGTGTTTCTCTGGCCCTTTTGGCATAGTTCATCAGTATTTTACATGTTCAGGCCAGGAGGTCAAATCTCTCCCCATTACTCTTTATGGGTCTAGATGGCTAACAGCTAGTCATTGCTTACTACTCACTCAAGATGGCTGACCAGTGAAGTCATCACATCTAGAGTCATTTTCTGGCCACAACTAAGATGGCCTTTGTTGACGTACTAAGATTGTTGGCCACATAGCATGCTAACACCTAGGCGCCAGCCCTAATGCTAACTTGCCTATACAGTACATACTACCGTACGCTATTACCTATAGCTTGAGGATGCCTATTACCAGCCAATACTATTAGCATGCTAGCATTGGCAATGCTATTATAGCCATTACTACTGTGTTGTAGCCCATTGCTATGCCATTGTTGCTTTGTATATATTACATCACCGCTAGTACTAATGTACAGTCTAGCTAACGCTGCTGTTACTCTGTTGTAATATATATTCCCTGTTTCTTCTGTTCCATTACATAAAATCACTATCACTTACACCAGAGGTCTTGAACCTTTTCGTGCTCAGGGATAAATAAATTCACATCTTGTCTTACCATCAGGCGAACGATAATGGCAAGGAGAAGAAATCAACATTTTAAAATGAATAGATTTGGCAGATAGTTTTTCATTATTTGACCTCCGAACATTAGTATTGCAAGAGGATGTGTAAACTCTAACAACCTATTAGCAAGAAAGATGACTCCAAAGCAGTGGCGATCGGTGCCGTTTAAGATGAGGGAAGATGATTTTTTATTTTTATGAACAGGGCCTTATTTCTATTACAGCATATACTGTCATTCATATTACATTCACCCAGTTCAATGTAACATCGATAGGTTTAGGCTACTACATGATACTCTAAACATCCCTATACCCACCATGAGGTTGCTACAACCTAGCCGATGAATGAAGGTTTACAACGTAGATGCACACAGGTCGAGAGAAACATTTGAAGTGACAGACAGTGATACATGGACAGACAGTGACACATTCCATACTGCCTTGCACACTCTTGCCTGCATCTAGCTGATCTAGGGTGTAATCATTAGTCCAACCGTTGCAAACGAGAGTTTCTATTAGACAAACTCAGGTGTGTTTATCACCTTTTCGTTCTATTTGCTTCCATTTAAGAAACGTTTTTCAACCGAATCGGCGGAATGAATACACCCCTGATCACACATAAACACAGTTCAGAGCAGCCATGTTGTACTCCTTCTCACATCTATGCGCTTTCCTTCTCTTACCTTTTCCCTTCGTTTGTGGACTTCAATGCACAACACATCAGCTGTATGTGACCAAGCGAACAAACCTTTCTAAGCCAATCAATATCATAACCACTACACACAGCCTACACTGTTGTCACCATATTAGCTAAAGTAATTTAATAGTCAACATAGCTAATAGAACTAATGCGTAAGTAAACCCGCTACAATCACGCAGTAACCTTACAGTGTCAATAAGCAGTTTAGCACTTACACAGGTGGGCCCCGAGGGCAAGAAATTTGTAAAACCAAAAGCTTGCCTTGACTTGGAAGAGTTTCAGTGTTGTGCTGGATAGTCATAGCCAGCTAGCTAACATAGCATCTCTCTGTTTGAGCAGGGTTTTTGAGTAGGCTAAACTATTTAGCGGCATTTGCTAGCTAAGTAAGGGAGCTTGCTTTTCCTTAATTTTGGAAGAAATTAATTTGTTCAAAACTGTTCATGCTACAAAAGTTTATGATAGGTTGTCATAATTACTGCAAGTCTATGGAAGAGGGTGAGAACAATGTGCCTACAGGTTTTGTATTGAATTCAATGTATTGCTGTCCTCTGGCTACACCATAGTGATACCCCACAGAGTGCTGTTGAGGCTACTGTAGAACTTCATTGCAAAACAGTGTGTTTTCATAAATTATGTGGTGACGTGAATATATGTGTTATTATTTTACCTAAAAAGGAGAACTTTTTTCACGTTTTACAATTTGGTCGTCCCCTTCCTCCTCGCAGGAGCCTCCACTGCTCAAAACCCATTTTCGCTAAGAGCAGCTTTTAAGCTGGTTTTAAAAAAGTTAGCCATGTGTAGGCAAAAATGTCAAGAAATCTTACTAGCAGCCAGCTGCACTGGTAGCCTATTTGTGGGTGCTTTTGTCAGATGTTCCAATAAGTGTAATTATAGAATAATAGAATAATAGTGAAGACATCAAAGCTATGAAATATTACATATGGAATCATGAGTAACCAAAAAATTATTACACAAATCAAAATACATTTTATATTTGGGATTCTTCAATGTAGCCACTCTTTGCCTTGATGACAGCTTTGCACACTTTTGGCATTCTCTCAACCAGTTTCATGAGGTAGTCACCTGGAATGCATTTCAATTAACAAGTGTGCCTTGTTAAAAGTTCATGTGTTTGGAATTTCTTTCTTAATGTGTTTGAGCCAATCAGTTGTGTTGTGACAAGGTAGGGGTTGTATACAGAAGATAGCCCTATTTAGTAAAATACCAAGTCTATATTATGGCAAGAACAACTCAAATAATCAAAGAGAAATGACAGTCCATCATTACTTTAAGACATGAAGGTCAGTCAATCGGGAAAATTTCAAGAACTTTGAAAGTTTCTTCAAGTGCAGTCGCAAAAACCATCAAACGCACAGTCGTACCTAGTGTCAGTTGGTGGCACTCTTTTTCAGTGAGGAACGTGTGTGTAGAATCAGGATTGGATAACTGTGTAATTCTAGACCCCTCCCACCAATTTAAGTTGATTGAATACAGGTGTATGTATATGTGTTTGTGGGAAGCAACGATAGAGGAGAGCATACATAGCCTTTTAGCTCTTAGCCTGATTTTAACCTGTCATTGTATTTATCTATTTATTTACTATTAATTGTACTTTTTTTTAGAGTGAAACTGTTCCTGACTTTAAGAAACCTTTTTTTGTGCAAGAGGTAATGGACTACTTAGTCACAAGGGTGTCTGATTAAAGTAAGAGAAAAAGTAAAAAGTCTCTGTCACTCATCCATTCTCTTCCTCTCTCTTCCCCCCTCTCTCTCTCTCTCTCTCTCTCTCTCTTTTAATGAAGAGTACCTGCTTCCCTCCCTCCCTCCCTCCCTCTCTCGCTCTCTCTCTCTCTTTTAATAGAGTACCTCCCTCCTTCCCTTTCTCCTATCCCTTCCTCCCTCTCTCTCCACTCTCTCTCTCCTTCTCTCTCTCTATCCCTCTCTCTCCTTCTTTCTCTATCCCACTCTCTGCCTTTTCTCTCTCCCTTACCCTCTCTCCCAGAGCCTTAGGAAGTGGTAGCTCAGGGAAAACTGTGTTCCCATTTCCCACAGCAGCTAGGATCAAGAGGATCCTGCATCATTCCTCTATAGTCCCCTATTGCACAGCACTCCCAGAAGATCAGCCCCACTTCAGCCCTGACTTACTAAGCCTCAGCTAGAAAGACCCAGCCAGAGAAGTCCTGGATCACTGATCTGATGGGGTTTAAATATGGAGGGCAGAGAGGGATGGGAAGGACAGAAATAAAGAAACAAAGAGAGAGAAGTCCAATCGGTTCATTTAGAACAGGTAACCCCCAGGGGTATGCTCAATGCCATCGGGGGCACGCCAAATAAAAATGTGATTCTATACATTTGGGTGAGTTTTTTTTATCTCGCCTGAGTAGCCTCGTTTCACTGCCCCGAATAAAATTAAACCATCTAGTTTTCAGTGAAATAACAACCCAATGTCAAATACAGGTAGCCGAGTCAAATAATGAACATCCAATCACATTCACCGTTACTCTCTCACGGGAAACCTTCACTCTTGTGCAGACATTTAGAAACAAAACATGACAATTTGAAAAATAAGCTATGGGAGTTTTTTGAGAGAGAGTAAAAACTACTTTCGAGTAGCAAGACATGTATAAAAGCAACAGATACCGTTAAAAAGAAGGGGTTAGAAGCGTCTTATATGGTGAGCTGCTGAGTGGCGAGGACAGGCAAACCCCATACAATTGTGGAGGACTTGATTCTTCCTGCTGCCACGGATATGGCTGGGACAATGCTGGGGGGAAAGTCCCCCAAAAATACACAGACAATGCCAACATCAAACAACACTGTTTCACGACGCATCAGTGACATGGCAGGACATGTTTTGAAACAATTACTGCTTCGCATACAAGCCAGATAATTATATGTGTTACAGCTGGATGAGTCAACAGATGTGGCGGTCCCCGCACCAGAGGTGCGCCAGTGGTGGAGCGGGGTCTGCGTCCAGCACCTGAGCCGCCACCGCGGATAGATGCCCACCCAGACCCTCCCCTATAGGTTTAGGTTTTGCGGCCGAAGTCCGCACCTTTCGGGGGGTACTGTCACGCCCTGACTTTAGAGATCCTGTTTATGTCTCTATTTTGGTTTGGTCAGGGTGTGAGTTGGGGTGGGTATTCTATACTCTATTATTTTTATTTCTATGTTTTGGCCGGGGAGGGTTTTCAATCGGGGACAGCTGTCTATCGTTGTCTCTGATTAAGAACCATACTTAGGTATCCCTTTTTTCCACCTGTTTTTGTGGGAAGTTGACTTTGTTTATGGCACATAGCCTTTAGCTTCACGGTTTGTTTTTGTAGTGTTTATAGTTTTGTTCGGCATCATTTTCCAAAATAAAATGTGCGCTTACCACGCTGCACCTTGGTCCTCTTCTTTTAACGACCGTGACACCCTGGTCCTATAAGAGCTCTTCATCACTTCCCACGAGCCGTGTTGTGACAAACTCACACTCATTCTTTATGTATAATACATGTATCGTGTGTATGTGTGGCAGGCTTACAATGATGGCAAAACACATTTGAGAGTGTGCTGACCCTGGTGCTAGAGGGGGTACGCAGCTGGAGGTTGAATGTTTGAAGCGGTACGGGACTATAAAAGTTTGGGAACCACTGATTTAGAAGATACAGCCAGTCAGGGCCCTGGAGAAGTCTATCTGTTCAATTTATCTGGTTCGTGTTTGTTTTTCACCCCTCCCTCTCTTTGGAGGACAAATATCTTACATTTACATTTACATTTAAGTCATTTAGCAGACGCTCTTATCCAGAGCGACTTACAAATTGGTGCATTCACCTTATGACAACCAGTGGAACAGCCACTTGCATCTAAATCTTGTTGGGGGGTGAGAAGGATTACTTACCCTTACTTACCCTATCCTAGGTATTCCTTGAAGAGGTGGGGTTTCAGGTGTCTCCGGAAGGTGGTGATTGACTCCGCTGTCCTGGCGTCGTGAGGGAGTTTGTTCCACCATTGGGGGCCAGAGCAGCGAACAGTTTTGACTGGGCTGAGCGGGAACTGTACTTCCTCAGTGGTAGGGAGGCGAGCAGGCCAGAGGTGGATGAACGCAGTGCCCTTGTTTGGGTGTAGGGCCTGATCAGAGCCTGGAGGTACTGAGGTGCCGTTCCCCTCACAGCTCCGTAGGCAAGCACCATGGTCTTCTTTTGTTTTTACTGCTTTTCTGCTACATTTACTTACATTTGAAATACATGGTACTTCTATATAAAGTAGTAACATAACAATAATACATTACCAAACATCAGCTCTTTAATCCCACCCCTCAGCCACTCTCAGCCCATCCCACCTATCACCATAGACCTCAGCTCTTTAATCCCACCCCTCAGCCACTCTCAGCCCATCCCACCTATCACCGTAGACCTCAGCTCTTTAATCCCACCCCTCAGCCACTCTCAGCCCATCCCACCTATCACCGTAGACCTCAGCTCTTTAATCCCACCCCTCAGCCACTCTCAGCCCATCCCACCTATCACCATAGACCTCAGCTCTTTAATCCCACCCCTCAGCCACTCTCAGCCCATCCCACCTATCACCGTAGACCTCAGCTCTTTAATCCCACCCCTCAGCCACTCTCAGCCCATCCCACCTATCACCGTAGACCTCAGCTCTTTAATCCCACCCCTCAGCCACTCTCAGCCCATCCCACCTATCACCATAGACCTCAGCTCTTTAATCCCACCCCTCAGCCACTCTCAGCCCATCCCACCTATCACCGTAGACCTCAGCTCTTTAATCCCACCCCTCAGCCACTCTCAGCCCATCCCACCTATCACCGTAGACCTCAGCTCTTTAATCCCACCCCTCAGCCACTCTCAGCCCATCCCACCTATCACCGTAGACCTCAGCTCTTTAATCCCACCCCTCAGCCACTCTCAGCCCATCCCACCTATCACCGTAGACCTCAGCTCTTTAATCCCACCCCTCAGCCACTCTCAGCCCATCCCACCTATCACCGTAGACCTCCGCTCTTTAATCCCACCATAGCCACTCTCAGCCCATCCCACCTATCACCATAGACCTCAGCTCTTTAATCCCACCCCTGAGCCACTCTCAGCCCATCCCACCTATCACCGTAGACCTCAGCTCTTTAATCCCACCCCTCAGCCACTCTCAGCCCATCCCACCTATCACCTTAGACCTCAGCTCTTTAATCCCACCCCTCAGCCACTCTCAGCCCATCCCACTTTTCACCGAAGACCTCAGCTCTTTAATCCCACCCCTCAGCCACTCTCAGCCCATCCCACTTTTCACCGTAGACCTCAGCTCTTTAATCCCACCCCTCAGCCACTCTCAGCCCATCCCACCTATCACCATATACCTCAGCTCTTTAATCCCACCCCTCAGCCACTCTCAGCCCATCCCACCTATCACCGTAGACCTCAGCTCTTTAATCCCACCCCTCAGCCACTCTCAGCCCATCCCACCTATCACCGTAGACCTCAGCTCTTTAATCCCACCCCTCAGCCACTCTCAGCCCATCCCACCTATCACCGTAGACCTCAGCTCTTTAATCCCACCCCTCAGCCACTCTCAGCCCATCCCACCTATCACCGTAGACCTCAGCTCTTTAATCCCACCCCTCAGCCACTCTCAGCCCATCCCACCTATCACCGTAGACCTCAGCTCTTTAATCCCACCATAGCCACTCTCCGCCCATCCCACCTATCACCATAGACCTCAGCTCTTTAATCCCACCCCTCAGCCACTCTCAGCCCATCCCACCTATCACCGTAGACCTCAGCTCTTTAATCCCACCCCTCAGCCACTCTCAGCCCATCCCACTTTTCACCGTAGACCTCAGCTCTTTAATCCCACCCCTCAGCCACTCTCAGCCCATCCCCCCTATCACCGTAGACCTCAGCTCTTTAATCCCACCCCATAGCCACTCTCAGCCCATCCCACCTATCACCGTAGACCTCAGCTCTTTAATCCCACCCCTCAGCCACTCTCAGCCCATCCCACCTATCACCGTAGACCTCAGCTCTTTAATCCCACCCCTCAGCCACTCTCAGCCCATCCCACCTATCACCGTAGACCTCAGCTCTTTAATCCCACCCCTCAGCCACTCTCAGCCCATCCCACCTATCACCGTAGACCTCAGCTCTTTAATCCCACCCCTCAGCCACTCTCAGCCATCCCACCTATCACCGTAGACCTCAGCTCTTTAATCCCACCCTCAGCCACTCTCAGCCCATCCCACCTATCACCGTAGACCTCAGCTCTTTAATCCCACCCCTCAGCCACTCTCAGCCCATCCCACCTATCACCGTAGACCTCAGCTCTTTAATCCCACCCCTCAGCCACTCTCAGCCCATCCCACCTAGCACCGTAGACCTCAGCTCTTTAATCCCACCATAGCCACTCTCCGCCCATCCCACCTATCACCATAGACCTCAGCTCTTTAATCCCACCCCTGAGCCACTCTCAGCCCATCCCACCTATCACCGTAGACCTCAGCTCTTTAATCCCACCCCTCAGCCACTCTCAGCCCATCCCACCTATCACCTTAGACCTCAGCTCTTTAATCCCACCCCTCAGCCACTCTCAGCCCATCCCACTTTTCACCGAAGACCTCAGCTCTTTAATCCCACCCCTCAGCCACTCTCAGCCCATCCCACTTTTCACCGTAGACCTCAGCTCTTTAATCCCACCCCTCAGCCACTCTCAGCCCATCCCACCTATCACCGTAGACCTCAGCTCTTTAATCCCACCCCATAGCCACTCTCAGCCCATCCCACCTATCACCATAGACCTCAGCTCTTTAAACCCACCCCTCAGCCACTCTCAGCCCATCCCACCTATCACCAGAGACCTCAGATCTTTAATCCCACCCCATAGCCACTCTCAGCCCATCCCACCTATCACCATAGACCTCAGCTCTTTAATCCCACCCCTCAGCCACTCTCAGCCCATCCCACCTATCACCATAGACCTCAGCTCTTTAATCCCACCCCATAGCCACTCTCAGCCCATCCCACCTATCACCATAGACCTCAGCTCTTTAATCCCACCCCATAGCCACTCTCAGCCCATCCCACCTATCACCATAGACCACCCTCGTTTGGTTTCCATGTGCCATATATTTTTTAAATTGTGATGTTTTACATAATATTTGTACCTTTCTGATCGTATAGCATCCACAGATTGTGAGCTACAGAAAAACTTTCCTAAGAGTATTATTGTATTATTGACTGACTATGGCTTTCCAAATCCCCCAACACTGCTATTTGTAAGGTTAATTTAAGTGCATGATGTGATTTTTTTTAGCCTATCCCTGAACCTGTGACCAGAAACAAGCTACATGGGGACCAAACCACAAATGATCTATTGATTCTGTCTCTTCACAGCAAATCTACTGAGAGCTGAGATTTTTGTATGCCCCATAGCTTTCTGTTGGTGGCAAGAATTTTATAAAAACTCCAAGTGTTGAATCAAGTGTAGTTTTTTGTACCAGTTCATAAACCATGTGCCATGGAATCGATACATCAAAACTCCCATTTATTTTGCAACCTGTATGGAGCAGCTCTCAATATTTTTGTCCTCAGATGAAACTGGTATATTTTTCTATTTATGCCAGTTCCTTTCAGCCAAACAAGTTGCCTACCTTCTCCCTTTTCCACTTGCCTCCTCCATGTTTGTGGTAGTGCTTCAATCAGTTGGTTGTAAATTTAGATGGAGCAGGAATCGTCACATATATTTTTGATAGCTGCGTATGTGACATAACTCCTCCGTTTCTATTCAGAATATCATTCATAAATATAATACCATTTTGTTTTTTTTATCCACCAATAATGTTTTTTGAGTATATTTGATTTTTACCATAACATTTGTTGTAATATTTGTTCTACCTTTTCAGGAGGATAAAACTGAAATTGTAACCAGCTTTGTACGGCTTGTTTTAAGAAAGGGCAATACTTTAAACATCATTTCATTTACAAATAGTCGGAAATGAGAAGTTGTTTTCTGAATAAAGGCCGAAAAGGGCAATTTTTGAACAAAGGATAAGCCTTTTTTAATAATCTATTGGAGAACAATTTTGGGTTTAAGTATAACTTATGTATGAGTAATGAGTGTTATATTGTTTTCCCTTGAGGAGAAAACTAGCTGTACGGAATAAGAAGGAATTACTGTACAGTATTGGTATACTTCTGCAGACATACCACCGTTTTCATTGATATTGAGTTCCGTTTAATATTGTTGGGTATCGTTTATTAATGTATTTGATATGTGTATCCTGTATTTATATGGGTAGATTGAGATCGACATTTGGATCAAACATCTGTTTTTCGAGGCCATCTATCTGTCCATCAGTCTGGCCGTCCGTCTGTCTGGTGTGATCAATAGCATCTTCATTAGCCAGATGGAATAGAAGTGGAAGGAAGCTCCAATGGAGAGCCAATCAGATAATGGTAATGTCAGTTAGAGACTAAAGGTGAAGGACGTTGCAGATCTGAATCAGTCTGGAGGAATGAATGACAAGGACAAGACTGATTCCCAGCAGGGCAACAGGGGGTTGGTCTTTATATACTGTATAGCTATGATCCAGCAGATATCTGGACACAAAGCTAGTTTCCCTTTGTAATAAATAAACTACAATATATACTGAAGCAGGTTAGAATTACATTTGAAGACATTTCATTAAAAAACATGTTGATGACATTCACTCCTCGTTCACTCAGGCCACTCAGCCCACTCACCCCACTCACCCCACTGATCCCACTCGCACAGAACTACCCTACGCTTTAACCTCGTTCTCCCCTTTCTCTCCAGATGGAATCCTGTGACTAGTGATGTCCGGAGGCAACAACAACCTGCCTTCTTGACCCAATCCCTTCCTCCCATCTCCAGACCATCTCTGGAGACCTTCTCCCATTCCACACCTCCCTCATCAACTCAACCAATGGCTGCGTCCTCTCTGACTTCAAGATGACCAGAGTCGCTCCCCTCCTCAAGAAACCAACGCTCGATCCCTTTGACATCAAAAAATGACAGACCTGTGTGGTATCCTGGGAGGTCTACCCCGGGGGTTGGTGATAGAGGGGAGGTATGTGCACAATGTCGGCTCCCACTGCTGGGAGTACCCGAGCTGGGAACCGCGGCGCTGATGGGGAACCGCGGCGCTGATGGAACCAATTAGGAGAGAGTGCCAACCAGCCGTGCAGGCCAAATATATGGAGCACAGTGGCACACTGCGGGGGATAATAGAGAGGCAGGAAGTGAGCCTACAGACAGGAACAAAGCTCCCGGGGCACGGAACCGAATACGAGGAGGCGGCCCAGAAGAAGGACCGAGCCAAATCTGAGTTATTTTGTTGTTACAATCATTTTACGTTGCCCAGTTAAAGGCGTGTTTTCCGACGAGAACCTCCCTGTCTCTGTGTCCATCTCTGTGCACTCAAACCCCCCACGGTTTACCACATCGGTATTCCTTCTTTCGTTTCCTTACAAAACACAGAGTGCTCTCTCTGACCAACTCTCTCGTTATCTCGCTCAGAACTATCTTTTTGACCCTAAAGGCGTCTGCATGCTTCCCAGCCGAAATAGTTTCGGAAGAGCTTGTGCATATATCATGATGACATTTAGTGACGTTTTTGTTCGTTTTGGACTTCAGTGAGGGTTTTTGCAGCTGTTTGGGGGCACCATTTTTTTCTGGAGGCAAGCTGAAGTTCGGAGTCGAAGTCTATGCCCCTCCGTCTGTAATTGGTCAACAGTAGAGAATTTTAAATAAAGGCTTTGTTGTCATTCCACGAGAGATGATTCGCTTTCCTACACATTTCTCATTAAGAAATACTGCACCAAATGTCTTAGTTAGATTTAAAATTGCGCGACTGAGATCTACTTGGCAAAAACAACTAAATGACAGATTTCTTGAGTTATTTTACATGAATTCTAACAAATTTGAGGAAGTGAACACTGGCTACGGCGTCTCAAACTGGACAAACTGGACAGTTGACGTTTATTTTTCTCGTTTTCAAGATCTTTTAAGCGCGGGCCGAACAGAAGCATGCTGACGCCATAACCATTCAGGCTTCAAGACGGCTCACGTTACTGAGACCAGTCTCCTCTGTGTCACAGGGCTCACCGCTCTACTAAAGATGACTCTCTCTCCTCTGTTCTCATCCTCCTAGATCTATCCGCTGCCTTCGACACTGTGAACCATCAGATCCTCCTCTCCGGCCTCTCAGGACTGGGCGTCTCAGGCTCTGAAAACTACTGGATGGCATCCTACCTGGCAGGTCGCTCCTATCAGGTGGCGTGGAGAGGATCTGAGTCTGGACCACATGCTTTTACTACTGGTGTCCCTCAGGCCTCTCCTCTCTTCTATTTACATCAAGTCACACAGTCATATCCTCACCTGCTCTCTCCTATCATTGCTATGCGGATGACACTCAACTACTATTCTCTTTCCCCCTTTCTGATACCTACTGTGGGTGGTGACATGCATCTCTGCGTGCCTGGCAGACGTGTCAGCTTGGTGTTAGCCAGGCACCTCACCCTCGACAAAATGGAGCTGCTCTTCCTCCCGGGGATGGCCTGCCCGCTCCAAGACCTCTCAATCATGGTTGACAACTTCACGGTTTCCCCCTTGCAAACAGAGCAAAGAATCATCGTGGCATGACCCTGGACAACACCCTGTCTTTCTCTGCCAACATCAAAGCAGTGACTCTGCTCCTGCAGGTTCCTGCTCTACAACATCTGTAGAGTATGCCTTTTTCTCACACAGGAACCAGCACAGGTCCTAATCCAGGCACTTGTTATCTCCAGTCTAGACTACTGCAACTAGCAGTTTGCTGGGCTCCTCGCTTGTGCCATCAAACCCTGAAACTTACCCAGAATGCCGCAGCCCACCTGGTTTTCAACCTTCCTAAGTTGTCCCTTGTCACCGCGCTCCTCCGCACACTCCACCGGATTCCAGTGATTGCCTACGGAGCAGGAAGGTGAACTGCCCGTCCATCCCTTCAGGCTATGTCAACCCTACATCCCAACCCGAGTACTCCATTCCAGCACCTCTGGTCTCTTGGTCCTACCACCACAACAGAAAGGAAAATGTAATTGATACGATTGTGATGTGTTGTTGTCTCGCCTATCTGTCTTAAGATGAATTCATTGTATGTCGCTCTGGAAAACAGCGTCTGCTAAATGACAGAAATGCAAAATGCTCTTGGTTTATAAAAGAAGGATACACATTCAGCTAAGCTAAAAATGAACTGTAATCTATTGCTCTCTGAGGGCTCTGCAAGGCTTTCCGTTTGCTATCTATTTTGCGAAGTATTCAATACACTGTATTGTCCCTGCTGTCGGCTTTCTCATAAATTACTCCAGCTCATAACTCTATATCTACAGTTCCTGTCTCTTGTTTTAAGAGAAATCTCCCCGTAGGCCATCTGAATGCTACCTGCTAACCCCTTCTCCCCCAGTGTGTATTGATCCATCTCCTATCACCCTATAGGAGCTCTATTTCAAATCTAAAAGAAAACATTAGCCTGTCGCGAACCGCTCGCTCTCGATCCGGCCCTCTTTCAGCCCTCTCGCCATCTCTCTGCGCTATCGTATCGAGGAATCATCAGTCAGTGGAACGAGGGAATCAAGTGTGTGTGTGTGTGTGTGTGCTCTGTAGGCTCTGTGCTGTGCGGGTCGAAGTGACTGCTGTACCTTCCATTACCGTGCCAGTCAGTGAGTGATTGCCTTGCAGATGGAAGGTGTGGAATATGAATGAAGTGATCCTTAACGAGAGGGTGTATTAGAGGAGCTTGCAAAGCTCTGATCTGTCTATCCCATTGGCACACACGTAGGACCCCCCACACACACACGCGCACACACACACACACACACACACACACACACACACACACACACACACACACACACACACACACACACACACACACACACACACACACACACACACACACACACATTGTGCTTTCTGTCTCTCTCCCGGAGCATGGATCAACACAGGGAGAACACAGTCCTTCCCATAGCTACCTGCCTGGCTGGTTCCCTTTTCTATGCATTTGATATAAGACTCATTTGAGGGAAGACCAAGCCAGTGTTCTTTTCTATGTTTTTTTATATTCCAAACCAAGGGAGGACCACTTCAATGAAATGTCTGTTCCCTCCATCTCACAGAAACATCAGAGTGGGAAGCGTTTTCTACTAGTGCACTCCTCCAGAAAGTAGGACTAGTAGAAGACAGTGTATGCATTCCACTATTCCCTACAAAGTGAACTACTTTTGACCAGAGCCCTTTGGGACACTACCAGTGAAAACATAATGCAATGTCCACTTGATTTATGTGTTTTGGTTTTCTCTTTCCCTGCTTCCTTTCTTTGTTGAGGAAACAACAGAGGGAATGGAATGAGTCATGTAGGCCTATTGTACGGAGCTTTGGTTTGATGGGAATTTACCCTCCCACTGGGCACACACTGGTTGAATGAATGCAGTTTCCTCAATTAATCTGACAAGCCTTTCAGAGTCCTTGTCCTGTTTCAAAAAGACCCATGACAGGAAGCAACATGCTCCCATCTTCTCCCACTTCTCTCTTTCTTCCTTCTGTCCTACCAAAACCCATACATTCATCTGATTCTTGTCCCTATGACTCTCTCTCTCGCTTTCTCCTCCACAAACACACACAATGGCCTCCAACATTCTGACAACATCACAATGAAGAACACACACACACACACACACACACACACACACACACACACACACACACACACACACACACACACACACACACACACACACACACACACACACACACACACACACACACACACATGGAATGTCGTTAGAAGTTGTGACAGAATCACAATGCAGTGCTGCCTCTGCTAGAAAACAATTGTGCTGATAATGACTGTGGTGTACAATAGATGCTTTGGCTGCAGGTGGAATGAAGTAGGAGTAGGAGGCCTTTTGGGATGCGTTCCTTGGTATTTCTGCCCCTACCTGGGGCGGCAAGTAGCCTAGTGGTTAGAGTGTTGGACTAGTAACTGAAAGGTTGCAAGATAAAATCCCTGAGCTGACAAGGTAAAAATCTGTTGTTCTGCCCCTGAAAAAGGCAGTTAACCCACTGTTCCTAGGCAGTCAATTTGTTCTTAACTGACTTACCTAGTTAAATAAAGGTTAAAAAAAATAGCTGGTCTTAACTGGTCAGACACAAATGGAGTTTGTCTGTTCGAGACTGAAACTATCTGAAATCTGACTGGTCAGAGAAACAGAAGTTTAATTCTAGAAGTGTGTTTTTGGTATGGAGGAATTTCCACCATTTTGTTTTTGGCCCGTTTTAAAGACAAGGACCCTTCTAACAAACTGTATCCGAATTCACTCTGGGTGTCAAGGTCAACTGAGGGTCAAGGTTATACAACCCAAGTCAATGGCTGATACACATTATTCTATTTGTGCATCTGTGAGTGTGT
Organism: Oncorhynchus keta; assembly: GCF_023373465.1. Taxonomy (NCBI): domain Eukaryota; kingdom Metazoa; phylum Chordata; class Actinopteri; order Salmoniformes; family Salmonidae; genus Oncorhynchus; species Oncorhynchus keta. Next base: position 56,066,297 of record NC_068439.1, on the reverse strand, counting down.
TTCTGTGAATACAGGAGCGGAGACGAGTGCATCCTTCCCTTATGAATTATTTCTGCTTCCGAGTCTCTATGTATGTGTGCTTCCGTGTTTGAGTTGCAATCTCCCTGCGATCATCAGGCCAAAGTCTGAGGCACTTAGGTATCACACGACTTGCCATGCCAGGTGTCCGGGTGCACAGGTGCCATGGCCAACATCTCCATGCTGTCTGGACCCAGGGCAGCTCTACACTGAAATACTGCATGGCATCAGGAAGCCTGACACAGTATTCATAGCCCGGTGTTAGTTAAAGCTGTGACGAGAGTCACTTCCCATGTTGAACAGTAAGATGAAAGGCTGGGGAGTAGAGTCTCGTGGAACTGAGGTGGCCCCTTTCTATCCATACAGTATACAGTATACTTATGTCGGGCACAGAGTTTTACCTGGTCAAGTCTTGAGCAAAAAATTATTGTCATTCTGAATTTAAAACATGAACACCAAACGTTGCATTCAATGCCTGCTCAATATTACAATGTTACATTCAATGCCCACTCAACATTACAATGATGCACTAATGCCCAGCACTACGCACTCCTGCCACCATCACATAGCACACCTGTTTCCCCCGTCACGCGCTTCAGCAATTCATTGGACTCACCTGACCTCAATCACCCGGTTTCATTACCTCCCCTATATCTGTCTGTTCCCCAGGTTGTTCCCAGCTTCAGCATTATTGTCGCCATGTCGTTTTGTTCCCCCTGTTCTGACGCTGTTCCTGTTCCATCACTTGTCCGTTCATTAAACGCTCTCTCCCTGTACCCGCTTCTCATCTCGTCGCATTTCTCCTTTGCCATGACAATCCATCCACCTGACAGCTGATTAAACAGCATGATCATTACACAGGTGAACCTTGTGCTGGGGACAGTAAAAGGCCACTTTCAAATGTGCAGTTTTGTCACACAACACAATGCCATAGATGTCTCCATTTTTGACGGAGTGAGCGGTATGCTGACTGCAGGAATGTCCAGAAGAGCTGTTGCCAGATAATTGAATGTCGTTTTAGAGAATTTGGCAGTACGTCCAACCGGCCTCACAACTGCAGACTACATGTATGGCGTCGTGTGGGCGAGCGGTTTGCTGATGACAACATTGTGAACAGAGTGCCCCATGGTGGTGGTGTGGTTATGGTATGGGCAGGCATAAGCTACGGACAATGAGCCCAATTGCATTTTATGATGGCAATTTGACTGCACAGAAATACCGTGATGAGATTCTGATGCCCATTTTTTTTTTTTTTTTTTTTTTTTTTTTTTAAGTATCTGTGAATGACAGATGAATATCTTTATTCCCAGTCATGAGAAATCCATAGATTAGGGCCTAATGAATTTATTTAAATGGACTGATTTCCTCAAATGGACTGTAAAATCTTTTAAATAGTTGCATGTTGCGTTTATATATATTTTTCAGATTTAGCCACAGGCTTTAGCTTGAGTGGATGATCAGGGGGTCGGAACATAATAACAAATCATTTGTGGACTGCACATTGACCGCAAGAAGCCCAAACAAATATAATATTGAACTTAAACATAATAATTTCAAACCTTGCTTACATTTGTATACGATCACATATTATACACTGAGTGTAGACAACAATAAGGACACCTGCTCCTTCCACGCCATAGACTGACCAGGTGAATCCAGGTTAAAGCTATTATTCTTTATTAATGTCACTTGTTAAATCCACTTCAATCAGTGTAGATGAAGGGGAGGATGCAGGTTATAGAAGGATGTTTACACCTTTAGACAATTGAGACACGGATTGTGTATGTGTGCCATTCAGAGGGGGAATGGACAAGAGAAATGATTGAAGTGCCTTTAAACGGGGTATGGCAGTAAGTGCCAGGCGCACCGGTTTGTATCAAGAACTGCAACACTGCTGGGTTTTTCATGCTCAACAGTTTCCTGTGTGTATCATTAATGGTCCAACACCCAAAGGACATCCAGCCAACTTGGCACAACTGTGAGAAGCATTGGAGTCAACATGGGCCAGCAGCCCTGCGGAACACTTTCGACACCTTGTAGAGTCCAAGTCCCAAAGAATTGAGGCTGTTCTGAGGACAAGAGGGGTACACTCAATACACTCAATACACTCAATACATATCTCTCTATTATGCGTGGGAATAGTTTGGAATAGATTTCCAAAACTAATATCTTCCCACTATACGCAACACGATCTTATTTGCTGGTGTTTCTGTCTAACAGTTGCACAGAAAACTTGGAGGGCCAAACAAAACCATTGAATTTGGCCCATGGGCCGCCAGATGGTGAACCCTGTGATAGATAGATAGCCCCAGGCATGACACCACAGGATCAGAGGGTGATGAATGCAACACTTCTCTGTATTCTCTCTGTCTCTCTGTGAGGAGTCAGTGGACTGTCTATACAGGCTGAGAGGGATATGGAAGAACAGGCAGGTACCCAGGAGTGCAGAACACTCTCTCTGCGTTCAGATGAAGGTGAGAATGTGTGTGTTTGTGTGTGTGTGTGTGTGTGTGTGTGTGTGTGTGTGTGTGTGTGTGTGTGTGTGTGTGTGTGTGTGTGTGTGTGTGTGTGTGTGTGTGTGTGTGTGTGTGTGTGTGTGTGTGTGTGTGTGTGTGTGACTGCGGTCTGAGATGAAGGTGTTAAGGCTCCGGTTTGCGTCAGACTAAACCCTCCCTGACAGGTTATTCTCCTCATTATGGTGGAAAACCCATTGAAGTGAAAAACCAGTTTCTTCTCTCACCTCCTTCTTCTTTTTCTGCTTTTTCAGTCTATCACACCTGGGTTTAAATACTTTTTGAAATCATTTCAAATAGTTTGCCTGAGCTTGATTGAGCTTGCCTGGTGCAATGGAACCAAGAGAATAGTTGGAAAAGTACAAATCCTACCCATCTGGCACTCCAAACAGACTGAAGAAAATGGTAAAAGTATTTGAAAGATTACAAATAGTAGTTGAACCCAGGTCTGCTATCTACAAGTATACTGTACGACCCTATATGGCCCCTACTGTATCACTATATCCTTCTCAAAGCCTGATGTCAGTGTGAAAAACAGCGTTAACTTTGCTCACTCTAAGGCCCTAACATTCCAGATATATCCTGCCCAGGGCTTGATGGTCACATTAGCATGACATTTATGATGAAATATCAGTCTCTCATCATTGGTATTTCAGCATGTTATTTCACTCTACCTTCAGCCTCCTGCTCCATTGATTTGAATATCCATCCTGCTTAGCACCCATCAGTTCGATCCAGTGTGTGTGTGTGTGTGTGTGTGTGTGTGTGTGTGTGTGCGTGTGTGTGCGTGTGTGTGTGTGTGTGTGTGTGTGTGTGTGTGTGTGTGTGTGTGTGTGTGTGTGTGTGTGTGTGTGTGTGTGTGTGTGCGTGCGTGCGTGCGTGCGTGCGTGCGTGCGTGCGTGCGTGCGTGCGTGCGTGCGTGCGTGCGTGCGTGCGTGCGTGCGTGCGTGTGTGTGTGTGTGAATGAAAGCGCATGCGTGTATGCATCCGTGGTTTTGCCATGGGAGTAGTGGATGCCTCACACACACTAGGGAAGATACATGGGTGTCGATTTAAAAGGACAGTTGTCTGTTTACTGACCAGAAGCAGCTGGCCAAATTCGTTTCTAATAGATATCCTTGGGAGTGTAATCATTTTGACCCCCTAATGGCCTCATCAGCCAACACACACACACACACACACACACACACACACACACACACACACACACACACACACACACACACACACACACACACACACACACACACACACACACACACACACACACACCACACACACAAACAGAGGCAGGGCAGCATGCACACACATATGCATGCACACAAAAAGTGGCAGGTAACACATGCAATGGCAGGCACACATACACACAATGCACGCAGCTGGGGCTTGCGTGTGTGTGTGTGTGTGTGTGTGTGTGTGTGTGTGTGTGTGTGTGTGTGTGTGTGTGTGTGTGTGTGTGTGTGTGTGTGTGTGTGTGTGTGTGTGTGTGTGTGTGTGTGCGTGTGTGTGTATGAGGGAACATGTGTTGTGTATAGTGGGAAGGTGGTAAAGCATGATGCAGCATGATTAGGGCCCTCATGGCTTCATGGTTAATAGATAGCAGGGGAGCAGATGGTGATCCTGTTGGAGCAGGCAGATCACCCGTGATACAAGTCAGTATTCGACGTTCATCCATGTCTGAGAACGTCAGGAGATGATGTTGAAACCGGCCAAGAGGTGTTGTGGACGGGGATGGCGGATGGGTGTAAGCGTCTGCCTCTGTCTGGTTCAAAACAAAAAGTTGCATGTTCGAATCCAGCGATAGAAAGGCATTTTTTATATTTTTGTTTTAAGTCTATCCCAAACCTTAACCCTTACATTAACCATTCAGAGTTAATGCCTAAACTTAACCCTAACCTTAAAACATGTGGAGTTAATTCATAACTTAACCTTAAACACTTCGAAATGTAACGTTTGGAATAACATCGAAATGTGACGTTTGGAATAACTTTGAAAAGTGACGTTTGGAATAACTTCGAAATGTGACGTTTGGAATAACTTCGAAATGTGACGTTTGAGAAACTTGGGACCCTTCTATGCACCGGTGTTCTTTATGAATAGGGGGGATAGCTATATTTGGCACATGGTTCAAAAATACCTTTGCAGAAACAGAAACATGGACAGTCATACTGAAACTACTGTAATTAGACAGTGTGTCTGTCTTTGCCTGTTACACTTTATGTGAAAGTACTCTACAGTAAACACAACAGTAACATAGAGAGGCCTCTGATGTTTGACAACTTTAAGATATTTGTCGACTCTCGTAATGTATGTGGTTCTGTAAGGGAAAGAATTTAGAGACGGCATGAGAAAGGTATGAAGAACAGGGACAGGGACAGGGACAGGGAATATAGAGATAGGGATGGAGAGAGAGAAAGGGACAGGGAGACGGGAGACGGGAATGCAGAGAGCAGGAATTCAGTGCTGTATAATGCAAAAAGGGAGGTGGAGAAGGAGAGGGAAAAAGAGGGATATAGAGAGAGAGTGAGAGAGTGAAAGGGACTGGAGAGAGAGAGTGAGAGCATGTGAGAGAGAGAAAAAGAGAGCGAGAGAAAGTGAGATAGAGATAAGGAAGTAAATAGACAGGGGGATGAATAGAGCAGGAAGTGTAATGCCATCACTCAGAAGCCTCCGGTGTAGTGGGGAGGACAACCGGTCACCTCTTGGATCATTGAGCCAGGTCACATGTCACACGTCACATATAACTCCCAGTGGGGGAGAAGTCACTGAGGGGAAAGGGTCACTGCCCTCCTCCAGACTGACGAAGGAGTACTAGATCACTAGTCTAACAAATCCAATTCAATTCAAACGTTATTATCCCAGAATGATTAGGATCGCTACAGTGATGAGAGATGACTAGGCTAGCCTGCTGCTCTTTCATGGTGTAAAATATTTACGTCATTTTCACAGTAAAATGAGCAGTTCAACTTCCAGGTCAAGGAAATCATTGCATCTCATGAAATGTTCAGGTGGAGGATCTTTAAACCTGTGTGTTCAATGTACTGTAATTGATTTGTCCAATTTTTAATGAGGGAAGAGAAGATACAAGTGTTATATCTGAGAGAGGGTTCTTGAGGCTATAGTGCTCTCATGGACAGTGCTTCTCATTATGACCATGTTTATATCATCACTGCCCAGGCCTCTGTGTGTGTGCGTGCGTGTGTGCGTGTGTGTGTGTGTGTGTGTGTGTGTGTGTGTGTGTGTGTGTGTGTGTGTGTGTGTGTGTGTGTGTGTGTGTGTGTGTGTGTGTGTGTGTGTGTGTGTGTGTGTGTGTGTGTGTGTGTGTGTGTGTGTGTGCGTGTGTGCTATTACCAAATGCCATCCTATTATTTCTCAGGGGAGTTACTGTCTCTCTCCCTCTCCCCTCCCTACATCCCGCTCACTCCCCCCTCTCTCATTAGACATGGTTACTGATCTAATCATTATATCTGTACATTGTTTAACCACATAGGCCTACCTCATATGTCACTACACCAGATTAGCTTTGATCTCAGCCCTATAAGACATGGCTACCCTATAGAACTGATAAGGGCCAGGACACATTTCAGGGCACAACCATCAGCTTGCATTGCCAAGTAAAGGGCTGCAACAGCATCATTATAGCATGACCTTAGGCCTACCTTGGCAAACGTCACATTTCATTGGATAATAATAGCCTATTGTAATGTAGGTCAAAAGGAGGACTACCAAAGGTAACAAATGTGTACCATAAGTGACTCATAAAGCCACTTAAAACACGTCGTGCATCAGCAGTCGTGACTCGTGAAACATTCAAGCTGCCAGTCTCTGTTTATCACTTCAGCACCATGGACAGAGTCACTACATTCAGATTCGAGAGAGTACCGCGTCATTGCATGACAACCGCAAAACAAGTCAGCTTTCACTTTCCCAATGGCTATTTAAAATCACAATCCCTGAGAGTGCCAGCCCTAGTAGCCTCTCCTAGTAGGGGAATTAGGATTATAATAAAAAGTGGCTCATAATGAGAATCACAACGCCTGGCAATTGACCACAAAACGACTCAAAACATATAAGCTACACAACATTCCTACAGCCAGCACGATGATTTTGACATTAGGCTTTCTTGGTCTGAGGGCCAAACTTTCCCTCCTTTCAGTCGTCTTTTCTACGTCTTTAAATGGCGTGTTTTGGGGAGTGAGTAGGGGGCGGGACGTGAGAGTGAGTGAGAGTCCAGTACGAGCCCATCAGTTGCGCTGAGGAGAGCGAACGGCCCTGGGATAAGCGCGTTCACAAAGAGAGAGAGACAGGCTCGAGTCAGGGATAGAGAGACACTGCTGTTCTGTTCAGCACTAGGCTACTGCGCTGCGCGCATCACTGTTAATAACCTTCTCATCCCCTCATCATCACCACCAGCATCACGACCCCTATACTGGATGTGCTAAAACCAAAGAGCGTGTTGCTGTATATGGGACTTTGTTTTGGATTATTGGTATATTGTTTGGATCTATACAACATAAATAAAGGTAAGAATCGAAGTATATATTATGTTCTTTAATGTATTGAGTGTAGCGGATAAAAATACTCAAGTATCCTAGGCTATAGCTTATAACACCGTGTTGGGTGTATTTGTAATTATTCACAAGCTTATCTTTGGATATGATTACAGTGAGTCACATTCATTTCGCATGGACTATTTCGCATTGTCCTAGATGACGTGTACACGCAAAACACAAAATAGGTTATATTTATAGGTTAATATGGCATTTGAAACAGACGATTTGTGGAGAAGGTCGAGGCATATTATGAGGCTACACATAGCTCGCCATGTTGAGGAGCGAAATGCATGCATTAAAAAGTTTCAGTTCGTTAAACGGCTGTAAAAGGGTCATTCCAGCGTTTCTGTGCCCTTTGCGAAGTGTCCAAAACGTTTGATTTCACGTCATTTTTACATTCTGTCATAAAGAGTACATGTTCAACTTAATAAAAAAAAACACGTTTTCCCATTTCAAGAGGTAAAGAAGAAGAACAAAAAGTATGGTCAGCGCCAAATAAAGTAACATGTTTGACCATAACAGGGTTGACATCTTAAATCAGCCACGAATCCCGTTGTGACAGGGGGAACGGAAGCTTGTTGTGTGCAACAGGGAGTGGCAATTTAATGCAAGTTAACCCGAAAATGTCATTGTTAAAACATTTCAAGCCTGTCTCTCTCTACCAGGTTGACCTGTTCTGCTTAGACCCGCTCAGTATTCCACCACAAAACACCAGACAATTGGAGAGAAAAAAGTCTAGACCCAGATCACCTGCTTGTATCTTTTTAAAGGAATAGTTTCTCCATATTAAAAGCAGACTTCAGTTCATTTAACAGGATTGACCTTCAAAGTAAGCCACATGAAATTCAATCGCTAACCACGTGAAATAAATATTAATCTTCAGAAATGACATTGTCAAAGCAACAAAATAATGAGGGATTTACAATGATGGTGAAACTTGGAGAAACGTTGGGAAGTAGGTAAAGAACTGACAAGGTTGACGGAGGGACGTGTTAAAATGCTACATTTTGGCAATTCGGCGAGCATTTATTGAATTCACCATGTGGTCTATATTAAAGGGTATTTAATTTAATATAACATTAGTTTAAAAAAATGAATATTGGCACTCTTTTTGTGGAATGACCAATAAATGCGCTCCCCACATTGCGCCAAGCTTTCGGGGACTAGGCATCTGAATTACGTGGGAAAAGTGTGATACGAACTATTTACACGAATTCATCAACCCCTCTGTAATCTCGAAAGTATGTCCCAACACAAGAAGGAACGAACCCAAACCATCTACCGACTCGTCGGTCAAATCCTCACATCCTCCAGACTGCCTTCGTGCGTGGAGCGCGAGAAAAGCGCAACGAGAGACAGCATCACGAAGTAGGTTACGTTTTTACTGAATCTCTGTTGAAATTATCTTTCCTTTGCGCCCTCTAAAATATTTTATTTTCAACGATAGGAATAGTGTATAATGGCAGGGGACGAGGCTTAGTCTAAGAATTCAACTTTGCTAAGCCAGGCATGTGGACGGGGCATCCCAGTAGGCTGTTTAATGTAAGGATAAGGCTACATATTTATAGTCCAAGGCAACCCTTCAAACTTATGTTTTAAAAATGTGGATTGAGGTACACGTTTTAGTCAGGAATGCAGGCCTATATTCGAATTGACTTTTGAAATAGCTCATGTAAACCCTATAAGAGTCAAACTACGAGCCCCCATTTAGCCTATATGACATTATTATCTGTAAGTACAGTAATGACAGAACACTACAAAGCTGATACGTGTGCTTGTTGTGCATTTCGAAGCAGCGGTGTGGCGCTCCATCGCGTGTCAAAGTCTCTTTGGCCTGATTTTATGCGAAATTAAACCGACCCTTCAATGAGAGAGAACCTCCGTGCAGAGTGAATGTGACAGATAACGAACGCAGCAGGAGGGAGGCAGAGAGAGAGGAGAGTTCAGCTCACACTGACTGCGAGATACATTACGGCCGGTTTCGTCGTCGACAGAAACCTTTGTCGATATACTGTATCTCCAACAACGAAGACAAATTAATCATTTATGCCAAGTCAATGTCTATACGGTAACGGTATCGCGTGACACTGCAGTTAAATAATTAAGCGTATATGTAACGGGAAATACAGGCCTACGGGGCAATGCGTAATTCATTCGTTTGAACTCCAACAGCAATTACAGACCTAATAACAAAAAAAACGTAGACCAATACAGAGGAGCAAAGCCAACAGTTTTATTATAATGGAGTCACTGAGTCTGCAATACGACCCCCTGAAACATTGTTTTAATTCAAGAGAAGGACACCTAATCCGAAAGTATTGTGCATACAATAACTCGAGGCTGCACCGGCAATGTTCATAGGAAAGCTAGCTGGATATCAGGTTTCATTGGCACCATGGCCCCGTATTATTACCATGACTTCTGAATGGCAACCCTAGTACCTTATTAGCTGATACTAGGTCTTTATCCAAAAGGGCACCCTCTTCCCTACACAGTGCTCTACTTTTGACCAGATCTCTATGTACCCTGGTCAAATGTAATGCACTATATATCTCTCAGTATAGGAGTAATAACATGAACGTATCAATGGGTCAGAGGTCACTACACCCTTCCAGGCCCTTTAACCTCTCTAGGCCTACTATCCCCAGACGGATTTGCCTTTAGACAGGGATAATTACTAGGCTTATGGCTAATAATTACTAGGCCAACTAAGCCGTTGACATCTGAATGGCAACCCTGACTAGGTCCTTATCAGCTGATACAAAAATAAACATGATAAATATGTACCCAAGCATGATGGTTGTGAATGTCTCCGTACCAAATGGCACCATATTCCCTATATAGTGCACTACTTTTGACGAAGGCTCATAAGGCTCTGGTCAAAAGTACTTTACTGTGTAGGGAATAGGGTGCCATTCGGGATGCATAACCAGAGCGAGGAGGTCCAGGCCTAGCATGGGGGTTGTCAACGAGAGGCACAGCGTTGCATTAACATAGTGTATCAGTTACCAGAACTCAATAGCAGGCTGGCTGCTCTATGCAGATAGATGAACTATTCAGAACAGGCAGGTGGTGATTAAAGGACCTATTGTGTGTCAGAGTACGTTGTTCTGGTATCGTCATGATTGGACGAGGCTTTTGTCTGGGGCTCGAGAGACCATGGCCAGGCCAATACGACTACAAGAGCAGAAGGCTGGTTGAGTACACATGTAGGCCTACAGTTCTGTTTGTATAAGGTTACAGGTACAATATACAAATTCTGTGGGCTGCCACTCAAAGAGAAAAAGAAAACAAACATAAAAAAATGTAGATAAGTATAAAGTTTGGATCCTTTTGCTTTGGAAACTATGTGTATTTATATTTCTAAATGTAATTTTAAAAAAATACAATTATAGGAGTTACCCCATCAATTGACTAGCCTTCATTTCATCTTTATCAATAGCTGTTTGTGATGGTAACGAAAGATATGCTATTGTGAGGGATTGTGGCACTGCTGGATAATTAGTCCAATTTATCAGGCTGCAGAAGGTCCTTAGAGATATAGTGCATTCAGATAGTGTTCAGACCTCCTTCACTTTTTCCACATTTTGTTACGTTACAGCCTTATTCTAAAATTGATCAAATAATTTTCCCCCTCACAATCTACACACAATACCCCGTAATGACAAAGTATTCAGACCCTTTGCTATGAGACTCGAAATTGAGCTCAGGTGCATCCTGTTTCCATTGATCATCCGTGACATGTTTCTACAACTTGATTGGAGTCCACCTGTGGTAAATTCAGTTGATTGGACATGATTTGTAAAGGCACACACCTGTCTATGTACGGTCCCAAGGTTGACAGTGCATGTCAGAGCAAAAACCAAGCCATAAGGTAGAAACGCCGAGACAGGATTGGGTCGAAGCACAGATCTGGGAAAGGGTACATAAAAAAGGTCTGCAACATTGAAGGTCCCCAAGAACACAGTGGCCTCCATCATTCTTAAATGGAAGAAGTTTGGAACCACCAAGACTCTTCCTAGAGCTAGGTCAAACTGAGAAATCGGGGGAGAAGGGCCTTGATCAGGCAGGTGACCAAGAAAACAATGGTCACTCTGACAGAGACACAGAGTTTCTCTGTGGAGATGGGAGAACCCTCCAGAAGGACAACCATCTCTGCAGCACTCCACCAATCAGGCCTTTAAGGTAGAGTGGCCAGACGAATGCCATTGCTCAGTAAAAGGCATGACAGCCCTCTTGTAGTTTACCAAAAGGCACCTAAAGGACTCTCAGACTATGAGAAACAAGATTCACTGGTCTGACAAAACCAAGATTGAACACTTTGATCTGAATACCAACCGTCACGTCTGGAGGAATCCATTCAACGCTCATCACCTGGCCAATACCATCTCTACGGTGAAGCATGGTGGTGGCAGAATCATGCCGTGGGGATGTTTTTCAGCAGCAGGAATTGGAAGAATAGTCAAGGATCGAGGGAAAGATGAACGGAGCAAAGTACAGAGAAATCCTTGATAAAAACCTGCTTCAGAGTGCTCAGAGTGCTCGGGCGAAGGTTCTCTTTCCAACAAGATAATGACCCTAAAACAACTCAGAAATGGCTTCTGGACAAGTCTCTGAATGTCCTTGAGTGGCCCATCCAGAGCTCGGACTTGGAGCCGATTGAACATCTCTGGAGAGACCTGAAAATATCTGTGCAGCAACGCTCCTGTCCAAAGCTGCCAGAGTCGCCCTCCTGTCCGGAGCTGCCAGAGCCACCCTCCTGTCCGGAGCTGCCAAAGCCGCCCTCCTGTCCGGAGCTGCCAGAGCCACCCGCCTGTCCGGAGCTGCCAGAGCCGCCCTCCTGTCCGGAGCTGCCAGAGCCGCCCGTCAGTCCGGAGCTGCCAGAGCCGCCCGTCACTCCGGAGCTGCCAGAGCCGCCCGTAACTCCGGAGCTGCCAGAGCCGCCCGTCACTCCGGAGCTGCCAGAGCCGCCCTCCTGTCCGGCGCTGCCGAAGCCACCCGTCACTCCGGAGCTGTCAGACCCGCCCGTCACTCCGGAGCTGCCAGAGCCGGCTCTGAGTCAGGTTTTACAGCCGGAGTCCGCACCTTGGGGGGGTACTGTCACGCCCTGGCCATAGAGAGGCTTTTAATCTCTATTTTGGTTAGGCCAGGGTGTGACTAGGGTGGGTATTCTATGTTCCTTAATCTATGTTTTTGTATTTCTTTGTTTTTGGCCGGGTATGGTTCTCAATCAGGGACAGCTGTCTATTGTTGTCTCTGATTGAGAACCATACTTAGGTAGCTCTTGCCCACATGGGTTTTGTGGGTAGTTGCTTACTGTTTTTGTGTCTGCACCAGACAGAACTGTTTCGGTTGTTCTCTTTGTTGATTTGTTAATCAGTGTTCAGTTTCATTAATAAAAGGATGAACACGCATCACGCTGCACCTTGGTCCTCACCTTCTTCCACCAACAGCTGTGACAGTATTGGAGTTGCCATCACAAAGCCCTGATCCTATAGAAGATTTGTGGGCAGAACTGAAAAAGTGTCTGTGAGAAAGAAGGCCTACAAACCTGACTCAGTTACACCAGCTCTGTCAGGAGGAATGGGCCAAAATTCACCCAATCTATTGTGGGAAGTTTGTGGAAGGCTACCCAAAACGTTTGACCCAAGTTAAATAAAGAGGCATTGCTACCAAATACTAATTGAGTGTATGTAAACTTCTGACCCACTGGGAATTAATTTCTCTACTATTATTCTGACATTTCACATTCTTAAAATAAAGTGGTGATCCTAACGGACCTAAAACAGGGAATTTTTACTATCATTAAAAGTCAGAAATGGTGAAAAACAGAGTTTTTAAATGTATTTGGTTATGGTGTATGTAAACTTCCGACTTCAATTGTATATATTTCTCTCTGGCTTTGCTTCATTTTGGAAGAAATGTATTTGTTCAAAACTGTTAAACTTTCTCTCTCTTCGAGTCAACTACCTGCCACATTTTATACACCGCAGTGCTAGATAGCTGTATCTTATGCTTTCATTAGTAGATTAATTATCTGTTCCTTTGATTGAGTGGACAACATGTCAGTTTATGCTGCAAGAGCTCTGATAGGCTGGATGACGTACTCCAGAAGTTGTCATAATTATTGTGTAAGTTAATGGAATGGGGTGAAAACCATGAGCCTCCTAGGTTTTGCTTTGAAGTCAAAGTACCCAGAGGAGGACGGAAGCTATCTGTCCTCCGGCTGCACCATGGTGCTATCCTACAGAATGCTGTTGAGGCTACTGTCGACCTTCTTTGCAAAATAGTGTGTTTTAATCAGTTATCTGATGACATTATTATATTTAGTGTAGTTTTATCTTAAAAGGATACATTTTTAAATGTTTACAATTAAAACATTTATGAAATGCACTGAGGAGGATGGTCCTCCCCTTCCTCTTCTGAAGAGCCTCCACTGTTAGCCTATAGATTTGCTTTAGCTAATGGATGCATGTTTATTGGGAGGCGTAATTTGGTTGTCATTATCTTATGTTAAACCTAACATTTGACAAAGCTTTACACGGTGTCGCAATGCTGCCATTTAGACTGCTGGCTGGCGGCAATAATGTAATTACTTGTTCAGTTATTAAAGCTGGTAATAGAAACATTGCAGATTGTTAAAAAACATCTAATCATATGCAACAGCATACTAACCAGCTACCAAAATATTTTTTTTTTTAGAATGGACAACTGTCCTGTATAGCATACCTAAACCTGCATGATATGAGCCATCCTCGTGCTCTCTCCCGGCTTTGTTGGAAAGATGTTGTGTTTCATCCTGCAGTGTAGCCTACTATCTACACTACATGGCAAAAAGTATCTGGACACCTGCTCGTCGAACATCTCATTGAAAACATTATCAGCATTAATATGGAGTTGGTCCCCCTTTTGCTGCTTTAACAGCCTCCAGTCTTCTGGGAAGGCTTTCCACTAGATGTTGGAACATTGCTGCAGGGATTTGCTTCCATTCAGCCACAAGAGTTTAGTGAGGTCGAGCACTAATGTTGGGCGATTAGGCCTGACTCGCAGTCGGCATTCGAATTCATCCCAAATGTGTTCGATGGGGTTGAGGTCAGGGCTTTGTGCAGGCCAGTCAAGTTCTTCCACACCGATCTTGACAAACCATTTCTATATGGACCTTGCTTTTTGCAGAAAAAGGACTTCCCCAAACTGTTGCCACAAAGTTGGAAGCACAGAATCGTCTAGAACGTAGCGTTAAGATTTCCCTTCACAGGAACTAATGGGCCGAACAATGAAAAACAGCCCCAGACCATTATCCCTCCTCCATCAAACTTTACAGTTGGTACTACGCATTGGGGCAGGTATCGTTCTCCTGGCATCGGTCAAACCCAGATGTGTCCATCAGACTGCCAGATGGTAAAGCATCATTCACTCCAGCAGTTTCCACTGCTCCAGAGTTCAATGGCCGTGAGCTTTACACCACACCAGCCGACGCTTGGCATTGCATATGGGGATCTTAGGCTTGTGTGTGGCTGCTTGGCCATGGAAACTCATTTCATGAAGCTCCCGGCGACCAGTTCTTGTGCTTACGTTGCTTCCAGAGGCAGTTTGGAACTTGATAGTGATTGTTGCAACTGAGGACAGGCGATTTTGACTTGCTATGCTCTTCAGCACTCGGCGGTCTCATTTTGTGAGCTTGTGTGGCCTACCACTTCGCGGCTGAGTCGTTGTTGCTCCTAAACGTTTCCACTTCACAATAACAGCACTTACAGTTGACCGGGGCAGCTCTAGCAGGGCAGACATTTGACAAACGGTATGACATTGAAAGTCATTGAGGTCTTCAGTCCGAACCATTTTACTGACAATATTTGTCTTTGGAGATTGCATTTCTGTGACCTGTCAGCAACGGGGGTGGCTTAAATAGCCAAGTCCACATACTTTTGGCCATAGAGTGTATATCTTTATACAGTATTTAGCTGCTATTTTGTTGCTATTTATAAAATAAATGACACATCAAATAAATACCTTATCAATGAGGAAAAAAGTAGTCGGCTTCAGGATAATTTCAGCCACTATTTATTGTTGAACTCAGTGGGTTACAATATTCAAGGTAAATTACATTTAATAAAATACTGTAGATATTGCAACCACACAACTCAAACACAGTTTAACCAGTATGAACGAAATTGCAAATCACTTTTTTTGTTCAATCCCTCAAGAACTGTTGTCCGCTAAAGATTATTACCTGTTTACCAACGTATTGGCTGTCCAGTATCCAGACGACCTGTCCCCAGATCTTCCTATACAGTTTATCTCTTTCCGTAATGTGTTGAGGCCGGCAATTAAGCAGAATGAGAGAGGCTCAATTAGAGATGTTGCAGAACTGCTGCATTTGAAGCAGCACTCCCTTCTGCCCAGTTTCCCTGACGTTGCTACGGCAATCAAGCTGTTTTTATCACCTCTGTAAGTGTCGCTTCTGCAGCGAGATCGTTTTCCTAAACTAAAACTCACAAAGAACTACCATGGAAGCATTTATGCTCTCAGTCTGATATGAGCTTTAGAACACCTGAGTAAGATCCACTCATTGCACAGGCGCCGTCTTAGCCTTGACCACAGTTCTTTATTTTTTGTCTTATTCCTGAAGCCCAAGAAACCTGTACACCAGATTCTGGTAACCAGAAAGATTGCTTATTTTAATAACATTTCTATGCTGACTGAATGGGACACTACAATTCAAGCCTTCAACTCTCAGTGTATATAATGATAATCTTATTTTAGTCAACTTAAAGCCTGAAGATAACGCCAGTTGCTATTCAGATAAAAACAAGTGATTGGTAGACCACGTCCAAAAATGAAAAATATTATGATAAACCTTTAATATATGTTCATACTACTTGATCACTGAGATGCGACCAAATCAGAGTTTTACAAACTAGGCTCTCATTAGCTCAGCTGATTGTAGCACATAAAAGGGCAATTTTCTCACATGATGATTTTTGGAAGGTATACTTATAAATCATTATTTTTATGATGATTTGGTGTGTTTTGAACCTCTATTTCTGGCGCTATATTAATTTCAATACAACTTCATTTGTCCCCTCAGGGGCAATTAGCCATTAGCCAATAGTCAATAAATGCTTTTGGTGAGCTGGTACTCTTACGTGCGAATAATGATACAATTCCTGTTGTTTTTCAGTTACAGCTTTGGTTTGCCTAAGGCTGGACCAGCACATTTCATGCTGATTTAGACTGTTATGTTTCTCCCTTTGTGGAACCTACAGTCTAATCATGTTGTTTGGTGAGCTGAGTAACTATACGGAATAATGATAGAATTTCTGTTTTGCAGTTATGGGAAGATCTGCAAGGCCTGAAACTGGACTAGAACATACAGCACAGTGCCACGGGGCGTGGCTACGGATCTGAAGCCAAGATGGTCGCCGTCTGTTTTAATCCTTGCAGTCGCCTCAAAGGAAAATCATCGGATGGGCCTCTGTATCACTGACAGAACACACTGAGGATCAGCATTGTCGATCCTTAGGTAGGAAGACGGATATTTACTCCTTTGCCTCTCTTCTCGGATTGGAAGACTGGGATTTGACTGGAGGATTTTCGTCTTTTAAATAGCCTCTGGTCTATATTACAATCAAAAGGATATTGTGTCATCTTCTTAAATGAAACATTGCACGCTTGGGACATACAGTACATTAAATATATCAGTCTTTGAAACAAAAAACACACCTGATGCTATTGACAATCTAAGGATCTCTCCCTCTAACATCTAACCCCAACTGCCACAGTCTACCCTACGTATTTTTTCTATAATGCATCCCTTTAGTCTCTCCCAGCGTGTTCTCCTGCTGCTCAGTACTCTGCTGGGCCTGTGCCAGGGTCTGGAGTTCACAGGCTCCGAGGGTCAGTGGGCTCGGTATGTCCGCTGGGACGCCAGCACCAGAAGTGAGCTCACCTTCCAGTTCAAGACAGCCGCGTCCGATGCCCTGATCCTCTACTTTGACGATGGCGGCTACTGCGACTTCCTGCTCCTCACGGTAACGGACGGGAAGCTCCAGCTCTGCTTCAGTGTCGACTGCGCCGAGACCACGGTCACCTCTGAGAAACCGGTCAACGACAGCCGCTGGCATTTCGCTACAGTCAGCCGACACAACCTCAGAACGGTCCTAGCCCTGGACGGGCAGACCAAGGCGGACGAGGTTCGACCACAGCGGCAGTTCATGAAGATCGTCAGCGACCTCTTCCTCGGAGGTGTACCCGGAGACATCAGGACCTCGGCCATCACCCTGCCGACGGTTAGAGAGCTGCCACCGTTCAAAGGAGTTATCACAGACCTGAATTACGGAAACAAGGTCCCCACGCTGATCAACAGTCAGAAGGTGCGCCTGGAGATGATGGGTCTCTGTACGGAGAACCCGTGTGAGAACGGAGGCCACTGCTCCATGGCTGATGGAGAACCGTACTGTGACTGCTCCAGAACTGGATATACCGGAAGGACCTGCGGTGAAGGTAAGATCGTTCAGTCTTTTACCGACCAATGTCTTTGTTGAATGTAGACAGCAAGGTGCAAATAATGAATGCTAAAGGTGTTTATACAATATTTGAATTGAACGAACTGACTATTTTCTCAAAGGTTTTTTGCTACACTGTACCATTTCCACGTTGAAAAAAAAAACAACGTACAAGAGCATGTCGACAGATTCAGCTCGAACTGAAAACATGGACATCTCTGTGTGGGTGGTTCCTCTTTCACAGTTTATTTCAAATTAATTGTATGTTGTATGTGGGAGTTATATTGGAAGTGATATACCAGGATATACCGTCTCTGCATTCTATTATTACTTTCATGAGAAATCTGTACAGGGATGCAATATTCTTTGATAAGAGCCATATTACAATGTTCAGTCATTTCTCTTCCCATATATTCAGCTCCTGCAAGTGTTACAGGGGCCAGAAGGTACAAAATGGTTTGAATAATAAGGAACAGCTTTATCTTTCTCCTCTTGGTCACTTATGCCAAGGCTGCCTCTGCTATGTGTCTTATTGAAATGTAGTGCTCTGACAAAGCTCATAGTAAATTCCTACTTTAGTCCTTAGTTCTGCCTTCACGAGGCCGGAAGCTACCGTATCTCTCAGACAACATCACCTCCTTCCTCTTTTTCATCGGTCTGGAGTGTACTGGGTGACTTAGAGACTGGAGATTCATGATGGCTGAGTTTGATTCACTGCTGACCCACTTCCCGTTACTGCCTGGTTAGGTCACTTCCTGGCTGGTTAGGCCAGAGTGAAAGGTTGAATAATGACACAACTCCATCTTGAAATACAGGGGATGAATGCACACTGAGTACTCCTCCATTTGTGGCTTGTTACCTTATACTGCAGCTCTTTTTCCCATTTTTGGTTCTAATTGTTTTAGGGTTTCAAACATTTATTTTTTTATTTTGGATACTAGCTATTTATTCCACCCCACTGCTATGCTTAGCATTCCAAAACACAAGATATGGTATGTCAGAAAACCATGCATGTCCGATGTCAGTCTCAGTGACTGGGCGTTATCCTTTAGTCCGGTTCCGTTCTCTCTCAGCCACTGTCTAACAATGAGGAGAGGAGAAGAGATCCATCCATTCGTTTGAGAGCTTCTCTCAGGCCGACACAGAGCTGCCATGGGAGCGATAACATTCTTGTGCTAAAACAACTGAGATTTAATAGGTTGCTTGTGATTCAGGATGACGGTTGAATAGAGGGCCATGTCACCGCCCCAGGGCAGTGCTTCTAATTTACAATGCAGCACTCCTATTGGCGGAGAGGACAAACGCCACTAGACAGGAGCACAGCACTGAGAGCACTCTCCTGCTGTGCTAACTGGAACAGCCCCCTGTGTCCAGCACGCACACAGCTTTCCAATCTCTCTCCTCTCTCTCTCCTCTCTCTCTCTCTCGCTCCCCCACCCCTCTATATCTTTCCCTCCGATTAATTTATGTGGCTGATTGTTGATTACGCCGCAGAGACGCTGAAGCATAATTAGGAGGATAATGAGCGCAGAAATGGCTAATTTGACCAGGAAACTCTGGGACAAATACCACACTAAATTCAAACTGACATCTGCAATCGACAACGCCTTATAGGGAGTCCTTATTGTTACAGTATGTCTACAACTGCTAAAGCATGTTGTTTTTTCTTACAGACACTATTGCACTGCAGTACGATACAGAGAGCATATTTTGCCCACATTGCTTAACATCACCGTCAGCGCATGAGACATTAGAGACACAACCGTTCTTAAGTCTGTGTCTGTGTAGTGTCTGTGTAGTGTCTGTGTAGTGTCTGTGTAGTGTCTGTGAGACTGATTGAGGATTTTGATGCTGCATCATGTGTTACGCTAATGAGTAATGGGTGCAATCTGTCGGACCTGTAAGTGTTTACAGTGTGTGTGTGTGTGTCTTTAGCCATGCAGCCAGCCAGTCTGCCTTACATACACACACACACGCACGCACGCACGCACGCACGCACGCACGCACGCACGCACGCACGCACACACACACACACACACACACACACACACACACACACACACACACACACACACACACACACACACACACACACACACACACACACACACACACACACACACACACACAGCTGCAGTTAGAGTTATCCTAGCGGGCCCTGGAGCAGGATTCATACAGCAGGCAGATGGCAAGGCCCACTAGGCCTCAGAAGCATTTAGCATTTAGACTGGGATGGGCTGTATGACGTATGCTCAGCTCATAGTTTTCACAGTTGTTAACTTCAACCGAGCCTGCTTAAAGGCTGTGTATGCAATGTACAGTGTAGTGCAATTCAGTGATTAGCATTTGAATGTGTACATGAGCTATAGGCAAAACTAATCAACTGACAATGGGTTAGTTTAGCCTATATTACAGTAGCTGAAACAAGAGGATTGGGTTTAGCCTAGCCTAGCGGAAACATCATCATCAGGCCTTAGCCCCACAGGATGATTAGGTTAGCCCTAGCTAGCTGAAACATCATCAACAGCAACATTATCGTCAAAGCCTGCCCTGGGTTAGCCTAGCTGTAGTTAGCAAAAGCTTCATTAGCAACTAGCAATCAGGATTAGGTTAGCTTAGCTAGCTGAAACTTCATATTATGACTTAGTTAGCCTTGCTAGTTGAAACATCATCATCATTAAACATTACATCAGCACCATCATCATTCCCCAGCCCAGGATGACTGGGATGTGCATACCTCTAACATAATCATTATCCCAGCCCTTAGCCGTCACCCCCAAAGAGCCACATAGAGCCCAGTCCGCCAGGATGACTGTGTTAGCCTAGCTAGCCTAGCTGTAACATAACCAGCATCATTATCCTAGCCCTCAGCCCTCATCCTGCCCACAGAGCTCAACCCTAAACCACCAACCTGCAGAATAAGACAATAAACAGATGGCCATAAAACACATGTTCAATCTGTCCGCCCATGTGGATCAGGGCATATCAGTGTTTAGGTGCGTCAGAGCGGAGGGGCTGGAATAAGACACCGTTTGCTCGCCCCCGTGCTGTTCGGTAATATTACAGCCATTGCGGTGAAGTGGTGTTATCATCAGTCAAATGGATGCGTCCCAAATGGCACCCTATTCCCTACATAGTGCACTACTTTTGACCAGAGCCCCATAGGGAATATGGTGCCATTTGGGATGCTGGCAATGCTATCATCAGTCAACGTGCGAAATTATTAATGATTTCTGCAGAGTCATTTGGAATGTGGCATATCTTATCTCTGTTCATTGTTTCTTATATGGCCTTGAAATGTAATGTTTTGTCTTCCCAAACCTATTAAATTAAATGAATAGATTTTGACATTTGAAAGACTGGATGCCTCAGGGGTATTTTAATTACAAATGAAATATTCAGAATGTTAAAGCTATTATGAGCTATCGACACATGCTCTAGGGTTATGTAACGTACAACCTGATTGCCATGTTCTCATCATCGGACTTCTACAACTTCCTTCATTTCAATAAGCGGTCTAAAAAGACCTTATCGAACTGTAAAAACGGCCCCGCGAAAACAGTAGTAATTGAAGCCTGGGGCAAACAAACTGTTAAACAAGTGATGAAGAGATGCCTAGGAGCTCGGCTTTGGGGATTAATAAACATACATGGAGAAATGCCTGTTACAATAATCTTACTATGGAAATAGGTCAGGGGGGAAAAAATAAAAAGAGGGAGGACTTGCCCTGATGTGTGTGTGTGTGTGTGTGTGTGTGTGTGTGTGTGTGTGTGTGTGTGTGTGTGTGTGTGTGTGTGTGTGTGTGTGTGTGTGTGTGTGTGTGTGTGTGTGTGTGCCTGTGTGTGCCTGTGTGCGTGCATGTCTGTGTGTGTGTATGTGTGTCTCTGCGTGCGCGCGTGTGTGTGTGCGTGCATGCGCCTAATTCCAACACAAGCGGAGTGCAGAGGGCATTTGTGTCCGGTCCCAAGCCTGACAGTGACGTTAGAATTTCAGTGGACTGGGATGGAGGATGGCTTCGCTAGCTGCTGCGGCTGGTAAAGTGGAGCAGGAAGAGGATTACACAGGAACCACATGTTCTCCTATCTGCCGTCCATTGGCTTGTTCTGGACACTGCAGCCAGCTCTGCGAAGGGAAGGAGGAAAGCTTTAGCTGCATGTGTTTTGCAACCCAGCATTTCACAGACACACACGCGCCAGGGACACCAAATCCCCCTCTCGCCTGCAGGGATGCTGTCTATCAGGCTTCTGCTACCTCCCTTCTTTAGTCTTTCGCCCTTCGCTCCTTGTCTTTAACCCTGTGAGCCAATGTCGTACTCCGTAATCTGACTACTTCAGCTACTGAAACATTAGCTGTTCCTGCAGGTGGTGCCTCCATTGAATTTTTTTTTTTATGTTGCAATATCCATTGAGTATTTGTCGACCGTGTCACATTAACATGAGTAACAACATGGCCGTCAGCGAACAACATGGCCGTCAGAGAACAACATGGCCGATAGTGTACAACATGGCCGTCAGAGAACAACATGGCTGTCAGTGAACAACATGGCCGTCAGCGAACAACATGGCCGTCAGAGAACAACATGGCCGCCAGAGAACAACATGGCCGATAGTGTACAACATGGCCGTCAGAGAACAACTTGGCCGTCAGAGAACAACATGGCCGATAGTGTACAACATGGCCGTCAGAGAACAACATGGCCGTCAGAGAACAACATGGCCGATAGTGTACAACATGGCCGTCAGAGAACAACATGGCCGATAGTGTACAACATGGCCGTCAGAGAACAACATGGCCGTCAGAGAACAACATGGCCGATAGTGTACAACATGGCCGTCAGAGAACAACATGGCCGATAGTGTACAACATGGCCGTCAGAGAACAACATGGCCGTCAGAGAACAACATGGCCGTCAGAGAACAACATGGCCGATAGTGTACAACATGGCCGTTAGAGAACAACATGGCCGTCAGAGAACAACATGGCCGATAGTGTACAACATGGCCGTCAGAGAACAACATGGCCGTCAGAGAACAACATGGCCGTCAGAGAACAACATGGCCGTCAGTGAACAACATGGCCGTCAGAGAACAACATGGCCGTTAGAGAACAACATGGCCGTCAGAGAACAACATGGCCGTCAGAGAACAACATGGCCGTCAGAGAACAACATGGCCGATAGTGAACAACATGGCCGTCAGAGAACAACATGGCCGATAGTGTACAACATGGCCGTCAGAGAACAACATGGCCGTCAGAGAACAACATGGCCGATAGTGAACAACATGGCCGTCAGAGAACAACATGGCCGTCAGAGAACAACATGGCCGATAGTGTACAACATGGCCGACAGTGAACAACATGGCCGTCAGAGAACAACATGGCCGATAGTGTACAACATGGCCGTCAGAGAACAACATGGCCGTCAGAGAACAACATGGCCGATAGTGTACAACATGGCCGTCAGTGAACAACATGGCCGTCAGCGAACAACATGGCCGTCAGTGAACAACATGGCCGTCAGCGAACAACATGGCCGTCAGAGAACAACATGGCCGATAGTGTACAACATGGCCGTCAGAGAACAACATGGCCGATAGTGTACAACATGGCCGTCAGTGAACAACATGGCCGTCAGCGAACAACATGGCCGATAGTGTACAACATGGCCGTCAGAGAACAACATGGCCGATAGTGTACAACATGGCCGTCAGTGAACAACATGGCCGTCAGCGAACAACATGGCCGATAGTGTACAACATGGCCGTCAGCGAACAACATGGCCGATAGTGTACAACATGGCCGTCAGTGAACAACATGGCCGTCAGCGAACAACATGGCCGTCAGTGAACAACATGGCCGTCAGCGAACAACATGGCCGTCAGAGAACAACATGGCTGTCAGTGAACAACATGGCTGTCAACGAACAACATGGCCGTCAGAGAACAACATGGCCGTCAGTGAACAACATGGCCGTCAGTGAACAACATGGTCGTCAGAGTACAACATGGCCGTCAGCGAACAACATGGCCGTCAGAGAACAACATGGCCGATAGTGTACAACATGGCCGTCAGTGAACAACATGGCCGTCAGTGAACAACATGGCCGTCAGAGAACAACATGGCCGTCAGAGAACAACATGGCCGATAGTGTACAACATGGCCGTCAGAGAACAACATGGCCGTTAGAGAACAACATGGCCGTCAGAGAACAACATGGCCGTCAGAGAACAACATGGTCAGAGAACAACATGGCCGTCAGAGAACAACATGGCCGTTAGTGAACAACATGGCCGACAGTGAACAACATGGCCGTCAGAGAACAACATGGCCGATAGTGTACAACATGGCCGACAGTGAACAACATGGCCGTCAGTGAACAACATGGCCGTCAGCGAACAACATGGCCGTCAGCGAACAACATGGCCGTCAGTGAACAACATGGCCGTCAGCGAACAACATGGCCGTCAGAGAACAACATGGCTGTCAGTGAACAACATGGCCGTCAGCGAACAACATGGCCGATAGTGTACAACATGGCCATCAGAGAACAACATGGCCGATAGTGTACAACATGGCCGTCAGTGAACAACATGGCCGATAGTGAACAATATGGCCGTCAGTGAACAACATGGCTGTCAGTGAACAACATGGCCGTCAGTGAACAACATGGCTGTCAGTGAACAACATGGCCGATAGTGAACAACATGGCCGTCAGTGAACAACATGGCCATCAGTGAACAACATGGCCGTCAGTGAACAACATGGCCGATAGTGAACAACATGGCCGTCAGCGAACAACATGGCCGTCAGTGAACAACATGGCCGTCAGTGAACAACATGGCCGTCAGTGAACAACATGGCCGTCAGTGAACAACATGGCCGTCAGCGAACAACATGGCCGTCAGTGAACAACATGGCCGTCAGTGAACAACATGGCCGATAGTGAACAACATGGCCGTCAGTGAACAACATGGCCGTCAGTGAACAACATGGCCGTCAGTGAACAACATGGCCGATAGTGAACAACATGGCCGTCAGCGAACAACATGGCCGTCAGTGAACAACATGGCCGTCAGTGAACAACATGGCCGTCAGTGAACAACATGGCCGTCAGTGAACAACATGGCCGTCAGCGAACAACATGGCCGTCAGTGAACAACATGGCCGTCAGTGAACAACATGGCCGATAGTGAACAACATGGCCGTCAGTGAACAACATGGCCGTCAGCGAACAACATGGCCGTCAGAGAACAACATGGCTGTCAGTGAACAACATGGCCGTCAGCGAACAACATGGCCGTCAGAGAACAACATGGCCGTCAGTGAACAACATGGCCGTCAGAGAACAACATGGCCGTCAGTGAACAACATGGCCGTCAGAGAACAACATGGCCGTCAGCGAACAACATGGCCGTCAGCGAACAACATGGCCGTCAGAGAACAACATGGCCGTCAGTGAACAACATGGCCGTCAGCGAACAACATGGCCGTCAGAGAACAACATGGCTGTCAGTGAACAACATGGCCGTCAGCGAACAACATGGCCGTCAGAGAACAACATGGCCGTCAGTGAACAACATGGCCGTCAGAGAACAACATGGCCGTCAGAGAACAACATGGCCGTCAGAGAACAACATGGCCGTCAGCGAACAACATGGCCGTCAGAGAACAACATGGCCGTCAGTGAACAACATGGCCGTCAGTGAACAACATGGCCGATAGTGTACAACATGGCCGACAGTGAACAACATGGCCGTCAGTGAACAACATGGCCGTCAGTGAACAACATGGCCGATAGTGAACAATATGGCCGTCAGTGAACAACATGGCTGTCAGTGAACAACATGGCCGTCAGTGAACAACATGGCCGTCAGTGAACAACATGGCCGATAGTGAACAACATGGCCGTCAGTGAACAACATGGCCGTCAGTGAACAACATGGCCGTCAGTGAACAACATGGCCGATAGTGAACAACATGGCCGTCAGCGAACAACATGGCCGTCAGTGAACAACATGGCCGTCAGTGAACAACATGGCCGATAGTGAACAACATGGCCGTCAGCGAACAACATGGCCGTCAGTGAACAACATGGCCGACAGTGAACAACATGGCCGTCAGTGAACAACATGGCCGTCAGTGAACAACATGGCCGTCAGCGAACAACATGGCCGTCAGTGAACAACATGGCCGTCAGTGAACAACATGGCCGATAGTGAACAACATGGCCGTCAGTGAACAACATGGCCGTCAGTGAACAACATGGCCGTCAGTGAACAACATGGCCGTCAGTGAACAACATGGCCGATAGTGAACAACATGGCCGTCAGTGAACAACATGGCCGTCAGTGAACAACATGGCCGTCAGTGAACAACATGGCCGTCAGTGAACAACATGGCCGTCAGCGAACAACATGGCCGTCAGTGAACAAAATGGCTGTCAGTGAACAACATGGCCGATAGTGAACAACATGGCCGTCAGCGAACAACATGGCCGTCAGTGAACAACATGGCTGTCAGTGAACAACATGGCCGATAGTGAACAACATGGCCGTCAGTGAACAACATGGCCGTCAGAGAACAACATGGCCGTCAGAGAACAACATGGCCGTCAGAGAACAACATGGCCGTCAGCGAACAACATGGCCGTCAGAGAACAACATGTCCGTCAGCGAACAACATGGTCGTCAGTGAACAACATGGCCGTCAGCGAACAACATGGCCGTCAGAGAACAACATGGCTGTCAGTGAACAACATGGCCGTCAGCGAACAACATGGCCGTCAGACAACAACATGGCCATCAGTGAACAACATGGCCGTCAGAGAACAACATGGCCGTCAGAGAACAACATGGCCGTCAGAGAACAACATGGCCGTCAGCGAACAACATGGCCGTCAGAGAACAACATGGCCGTCAGTGAACAACATGGCCGTCAGTGAACAACATGGCTGATAGTGTACAACATGGCCGACAGTGAACAACATGGCCGTCAGTGAACAACATGGCCGTCAGTGAACAACATGGCCGATAGTGAACAATATGGCCGTCAGTGAACAACATGGCTGTCAGTGAACAACATGGCCGTCAGTGAACAACATGGCCGTCAGTGAACAACATGGCCGATAGTGAACAACATGGCCGTCAGTGAACAACATGGCCATCAGTGAACAACATGGCCGTCAGTGAACAACATGGCCGATAGTGAACAACATGGCCGTCAGCGAACAACATGGCCGTCAGTGAACAACATGGCCGTCAGTGAACAACATGGCCGTCAGTGAACAACATAGCTGTCAGTGAACAACATGGCCGTCAGCGAACAACATGGCCGTCAGTGAACAACATGGCCGTCAGTGAACAACATGGCGGATAGTGAACAACATGGCCGTCAGTGAACAACATGGCCGTCAGTGAACAACATGGCCGATAGTGAACAACATGGCCGTCAGCGAACAACATGGCCGTCAGTGAACAACATGGCCGTCAGTGAACAACATGGCCGTCAGTGAACAACATGGCCGTCAGCGAACAACATGGCCGTCAGTGAACAACATGGCCGATAGTGAACAACATGGCCGTCAGTGAACAACATGGCCGATAGTGAACAACATGGCCGTCAGTGAACAACATGGTCGTCAGTGAACAACATGGGCACAGGTAGCAGGACTGAGTGGCCATTTTGAGTACCTCCATCATGCCCTCCACTCTGCTACTATAACCACTATAGATAGCTACAGCTATCAGCACAAAATAAAAATAACCCTCTTCCAACATGTTCAGTGGGAACACGATTGAGTGGCCATTTTGAGTGTATGCCCTTCACTTTAACCACTTGCTATCTATCAAATAAATACAAGAAACCCTCTTCCCACACACTGGTTGGTTGGTTGGGTGGGAATTGAATGGCCTCCAGTGTGGCCGGCCGGCCAGAGATCTAACCACGGCAGCTAGAGTTAATTGCTTTGAATCAAATTAATATCTGATATGGCGTATTAGCCTGGCACTTTAAACATCTAATACAGTCCTTCTTAATTACGATCAGTTTCATTTCCTCCCACTACATGTTGCTCTCAGGGGCTGATTAAAGAAATCTGTTGGCATTTAGTTTTTACAACCGTTCCAGCTACACGCGCACGTGCTCGCACACACACACACACACACACACACACACACACACACACACACACACACACACACACACACACACACACACACACACACACACACACACACACACACACACACACACACACACACACACACACACACACACACACACACACACACACACACACACACGCGGCCGAGTGGCCAGGGTTAAGATGTCTTGAGGTTAAGGAGGGATAGCCGAAGACAGCTGTAGCATGGCCGTGTGAGAATTCATGGCATCCCGTTGTGCGGTTACTTCATGTGTGTAAATTCAATGTGTTACATTTTTTTTTTTTTTTTTTTTTACATGACACTCTAGAGCTAGAAATAATATAGACTAAACATTTATGTAGGTTCAACATCCTCCGCGGCTTGCAGCGTTGGGCCTCTGGGTGTTGAGTTTCAGGGCTGTAACTTTCAATCATTTTTTACCCGATGAAAACGATGCTGAACCCCTGAAGGAGTAAACAGTGTGCATTCCTACAAGCCAATGTGAAGTCAGGGGAGGTTGTGATGGTGTGCAGAAAGGATTTGGGTCGGCAGTGAAGTGAACTCTGGGGGTTGGTGGCGGCGGGTTGGGTTGGCAGGGGGGGGCTAGACGATCGGTCCGGGGGGTTTCCAGATATCCACAAACCTCACAACATCATAAATCCACATCTGGCTCTCTACAGGAGCTGGGATTTATGCCTCTTGAGCTTTAACTATGTGTATGTGAGGAACACTGTGGTATATACAATGCTAAATATTATGTCTCTCCTGAAATATTTGCTGCGATTTGAAAGAGTTGTTTAATTAACACAATTAATCAGATTAATTGATGATGATTTACAATGTACAATCTGGTTCCCTGAAAGGATGGGACAGATGTTTCACGTGTTCTTCTCTCCACAGGACTTTTCTTTGTGTTGTTATTTTTAAACAGGCATGTACAGGGACAGCTCTGGTCCTTTACATGTTAACAGAAAAATAATGCTTCCGTGTGTTGTTAGTTATTTATTTTGCATGATAGACACCATGCAAGCCAAAGCAGTGTGATGCTAATGCTAGGTATCTCTCTGCCTTCTCTTCCCTCCCCCTGCTAACTCCTCAGCAGCCGTTCAGAGGAAACCAGGTGAGTTCTGTTTCTCAGTTGAGACTCACATACGGAAGGAGGAGAGGGTTCAATAGTTACAGGACACATTTTCAGACAGCACGCGCAGTACGGTGTACAGCAAGATAATAAAGTAAATACGAACGTAAGAAATATTACAATGTCCACATGCATCACAGAAATTGCAAAAATAAACTGGTCTATCAATAGGCCTATAGAAATCAACGTGATTAACATTCTTGCAGCGTAGTCGTGCCTGATGCGTCTACCACATTTTGATCTAAACATGAAGCTTTTGCATGCCCTACGGAAAGCTTTGTTTTCAGTGTTGATAGCCATGCTTTGCCTTTATAGCAAAGCATGCCTGACCACAATGCAGCAGTATTGGTGTGTTCTTATACTCTCTGTCTCGCCTTCTTCTTCTCCCTCAAGGCTTAGCACATCTGAAGGCATCTGAGTCAGGTACGATCTCTTCTTTTCTCTCTCCTCGCCTGCTTTGGGGTCAGATTGAGTGTGTGTGTTTCTCTGTGCACTGCCCCTTCGCAGCCACGTCTCCTCTACCTGTCAGTGTGTGTCAGTGTGCTCTGCTGTCATCGTAGTGTTGCAGGGGAGGATGGAGCTGCACGGCATGTCCTGATCATACTGTGCAACCCCGTGCCCCCTCCCGTGCCTCCTGTGCCCCCTCCCATGCCCCTTCCCCAGGTTTCTCTGTATTACATAATGGTGTGTTGGCTCACTGCTGTGTCTAACAGTCTAACATGCAGTGGCAACATCTGCTCTTCCTACTCTAGCCTGACCTCAGCAGATAATGACTGCGTGTGTGTGTGTGTGTGTGTGTGTGTGTGTGTGAGAGAGAGAGAGAGAGAGAGAGAGAGAGAGAGAGAGAGAGAGAGAGAGAGAGAGAGAGAGAGAGAGAGAGAGAGAGAGAGAGAGAGAGAGAGAGAGAGAGAGAGAGAGAGAGAGAGAGAGAGAGAGAGAGAGAGAGATTGTGTGTATGTGAATGCTTCCTCCATATGTGTGTGTGTGCATTGCAGTTCAGGGGAAGATGCTACGATGCTACTCTGCCTGGACTCTGGCCTAACAACACAGTCCCGCACTACAATTTTCTCCCGTCACCCCCACATCCCTGTCAGCCTCACACATGTATGAGCTGGCAAGCAGTTAGTGGCACATGACATATACAGGCTCCTAGTCCACTCTGGTGCTATGTGAGAAGACATGGAGGAGGAGGATCCTAGCATGATGCAGCTGATGCAGTTTATACAGGGTCACTGTGACTTGGCCCTGAACACGAGAACACTTCGGGGGACGCTATGTGGCATGCAGAGAGAGATTTGTGTGTGTGTGTATGTGTGTGTGTGTATCTTTCATTTGAATGCATCTACCACTCTGGGCTATGATCTGTTTGCATGCATGTTACTCAATGCTTGGCAGGGGGTGTAAAGGTTGGTAGTTCTTACTCCCTTACTTACTGCCTTATAGATGAATAACAGTAGTTCAAGCCTCCTTTTTTCTCCTTTCTTTCCTGCCCTCCTCTCAACCCGGGACGCCACTCTCCCGCTCTTCCTCTATGGATCCCTTCTTCTGCGTATCTATAGGTAGAAACAAAGGTACAGAGCTCTTTTCCTTATTAATGATTCTGTTCTCTACTGTTCCCTTCTGTTCTCTACTGTTCTATGCTGTTCTCTACTGGTCCCTTCTGTTCTCTACTGTTCTATGCTGTTCTCTACTGTTCCCTTCTGTTCTCTACTGTTCTATGCTGTTCTCTACTGTTCTATGCTGTTCTCTACTGTTCTCTGCTGCTCTCTACTGTTCCCTTCTGTTCTCTACTTTTCTATGCTGTTCTCTACTGTTCTATGCTGTTCTCTACTGTTCTATGCTGTTCTCTACTGTTCTCTACTGTTCTATGCTGTTCTCTACTGTTCTCTGCTGTTCTCTACTGTTCTCTGCTGTTCTCTACTGTTCCCTTCTGTTCTCTACTTTTCTATGTTGTTCTCTACTGTTCTCTGCTGTTCTCTACTGTTCCCTTCTGTTCTCTACTGTTCTCTGCTGTTCTCTACTGTTATCTGCTGTTTTCTACTGTTCCCTTCTGTTCTCTATTGTTCTCTGCTGTTCTCTACTGTTCTCTGCTGTTCTATACTGTTCTCTGCTGTTCTCTACTGTTCCCTTCTGTTCTCTGCTGTTCAATGCTGTTCTCTACTGTTCTCTGCGGTTCTCTACTGTTCCCTTCTGTACTCTACTGTTCTCTACTGTTCCCTTATGTTCTCTGCTGTACTCTACTGTTCCCTTCTGTACTCTACTGTTCTCTGATGTTCTCTACTGTTCTCTGCTGTTCTCTACTGTTCCCTTCTGTACTCTACTGTTCTCTTACTGCTCTCTACTGTACTCTACTGTACTCTACTGTACTCGACTGTTCTCTTACTGTTCTCTACTGTTCTCTACTGTTCCCTTCAGTACTCTACTGTTCTCTGCTGTTCTCTACTGTTCCCTTCTGTTCTCTGCTGTTCTCTACTGTTCCCTTCAGTACTCTACTGTACTCTACTGTTCTCTGCTGTTCTCTACTGTTCCCTGCTGTACTCTACTGTACTCTACTGTTCTTTACTGTTCCCTTCTGTACTCTACTGTTCTCTGCTGTTCTCTACTGTTCTCTACTGTACTCTACTGTTCTCTACTGTACTCTACTGTTCCCTGCTGTTCTCTGCTGTTCTCTACTGTACTCTACTGTTCCCTGCTGTTCTCTACTGTTCTCTACTGTTCTCTACTGTTCCCTGCTGTTCTCTGCTGTTCTCTACTGTACTCTACTGTTCTCTGCTGTTCTCTACTGTTCTCTACTGTTCTCTACTGTTCCCTTCTGTACTCTACTCTTCTCTACTGTTCCCTTCTGTACTCTACTCTTCTCTACTGTTCTCTGCTGTTATCTACTGTTCCCTTCTGTTCTCCACTGTTCTCTACTGTTCTCTACTGTTCCCTTCTGTACTATACTGTATTTTACTGTTCTCTACTGTTCCCTTCTGTACTATACTGTATTTTACTGTACTCTACTATTCCCTTCTGTTCTCTACTGTATTCTACTATACTCTACTGTTCCCTTCTGTTCTCTACTGTTCACTAGTGTACTCTACTGTTCCCTTCTGTTCTCTACTGTATTCTACTGTTTCCTTCTGTACTTTACTGTATTCTCATCTTCTCTAATCTACTGTACCCTACTGTTCTCTACTGTATTCTACTGTTCTCTACTGTACTCTCCTGTTCTCTACTGTACTCGACTGCTCTCTAATGTACTCTACTGTTCTCTAATGTTCTCTTCTGTACTCTGCTGTTCTCTACTGTACTCTCCTGTTCTCTACTGTACTCGACTGCTCTCTAATGTACTCTACTGTTCTCTACTGTTCTCTTCTCTACTCTGCTGTTCTCTACTGTTCTCTTCTCTACTCTACTGTTCTCTACTGTTCTCTTCTCTACTCTGCTGTTCTCTCCTGTACTCTCCTGTTCTCTACTGTACTCTACTGTTCTTTACTGTACTCTACTGTACTCTCCTGTTCTCTTCTGTACTCTACTGTACTCTCCTGTTCTCTTCTCTATTCTGCTGTTCTCTACTGTTCTCTTCTCTACTCTACTCTACTGTTCTCTTCTCTACTCTGCTGTTCTCTCCTGTACTCTCCTGTTCTCTACTGTACTCTACTGTTCTTTACTGTACTCTACTGTACTCTACTGTACTCTCCTGTTCTCTTCTCTATTCTGCTGTTCTCTACTATTCTCTTCTCTTCTCTACTCTACTGTTCTCTTCTCTACTCTGCTGTTCTCTCCTGTACTCTCCTGTTCTCTACTGTACTCTCCTGTTCTCTACTGCATGCCCGGGGAGCTGTCTGATTCCTACAGCTTGTTAATGGCGTTGTAGAAGGCTGCCGGAAACGCAGTTGACTACTGTATGGCGTGTGAGTGAGGGTGTGCATGTTATTGTACAGTACTGTACCACTGAGGTGTATGTTTTCATCTGATCTGGTTCACTTCACTGTGTCCATCAGCTCAACAGTAGTTGATTGGAATACTGGACCTGACATTTGGCTTCATAATACAGACGTCAGAGTGAAGGATTATTGGCATAGTAAAAAGTCATGGTTTGGTTTCTACCCCACATGATTATTGTAAGTCTTGGTTTCTGTGCATAGTGATTGGTAAGACTTGTTTCATAATTGATACAAAACCATGTGTTACAGTGTGTATGCCTCCGGACACATTTCAGGTTCAATTAAATGATAAATGATACATTTCAACTTATTCCTGTTCGAATGGAAACCCTGTATGGTTTTATTAATATACAGGTTGACTGAATTCATATACAGGTTGACTGAATTCATATACAGGTTGACTGAATTCATATACAGGTTGACTGAATTCATATACAGGTTGACTGAATAAATATACAGGTTGACTGAATTCATATACAGGTTGACTGAATTCATATACAGGTTGACTGAATTCATATACAGGTTGACTTAATTCATATACAGGTTGACTGAATTCATATACAGGTTGACTGAATTCATGTACACATTGAATACCCATCTGTTCTGCTGTGATGAGGGAATCTGCTTTTAGCCAAGTACATTATATCAATGTATGCTGTATTCTGCCATAGACAGCTGCTTCCCCAGCTCACCTTATTTCCAAATGGGAGAGTTTGTTCACATAGTGGTGACTGCTCATACAAGGCTACATAAGGATTGGGGGGATGAGGGGGATGGGGAGGTGTGGAGGAGAGGTGTGGGGGTGGCTGACTAGAATGACATGAAGAGGGATAGGACCATACGACAATGATGGTGACATAGAAGAGAATCGGAGGAACTTGTCACGGAATGCTGAGGATGGTTCTATTCATTTCAAATTCTCACCCAGGGTTATTGTACTTCCTTCTGGAATGTCTCCAAAGGAAATGTGAGATTGTTGACATCATTCACCTAACTATACGTGTGCACTTGGCAGAGTGTAGAGAGGCTAAAGAGAGATGTGTGACCTGTTGCCACAAGAAAAGGGCAACCAGTGAAAAACAAACACCATTGTAAATAAAAACCCATATTTATGTTTATTGCTTTTCCCTTTTGTACTTTAACTATTTGTACATCGTTACAACACTGTGTTGCGAGGGAGAGAGAGAGAGAGAGAGAGAGAGAGAGAGAGGGAGAGAGAGAGAAGAGAAAGAGAGAGAGAGAGAGAGAGAGAGAGAGAGAGAGAGAAGAGAGAGAGAGAGAGAGAGAAGAGAGAGTGAGAGTGGGGGAGAGAGTGAGACAGACGGACGGACAGAGACAGACAGACAGACAGACAGACAGACAGACAGACAGACAGACAGACAGACAGACAGACAGACAGACAGACAGACAGACAGAGAGTGATTTGTTGGAGGGACGGTATAACGCCCAGGGACAGTCAGTCAGCTATCTTTGTGCGTCAGCCAGTTTGTCGAGGCCAGCCATCTCTAATGTGAATATGGAGCAGAAGGATCACCTTGTCTTGTTATTCACAGTCACATCTGGGCTAGTACAAATACAGGACAGTTAGTCCAGCCTAATGGCAGCTTGACAACCAGAGCTCTGCTCCAGATAGCATCAAGAATATGTGGTCCACTGGGGTCACCAATGTGAAAATGTAGGCTATGCACTCACTATAGTCAATTGCTTTGGAAGAAAGTGTCAGCTATATTAGCATGTTTATATTAGCAACATGCTAGCACCCTGGCGCAAGTCAAACATAGTCGTGCTCCAGTTAGCAACATGCTAAACCAAGATAGATCACAGCCTGTCGTTTCCAATGGGAACAAATTAGTCATAGTGGTCAGAACAAGCAAGGAGGTTAGCAGAGCCAAGCACCAGCTAGCGAGATCCTATTGGCACATTCTAGCAAGCATTTGCATATTTTCGTTAGGGAACGCCTACTCTGTAAGGTGTGTGTACTGTATGTAACAACTCAATTTGCCTTTGCTCTCCTTCTAAACAATGCCATTTGTTTAAATTTTGGCAAAAGTTACATTCTACAAAACTTAGTCCACTCTACTTGTAAAATATTGTCGTTTTGGGAACAGAACAGAAAACCGTATTGAGATCAAATGTTTAATTGATGAGGAAATTGTCAGAATGTCGTCCAAAATCCTTCTGGTTCCATCTTCTCCCACTGCCAGCCGCTGGGCTTCCTCTCACCACCATACATGGTAGTGAGTGGAAACGCCAAGCGGATGCTTCACATTTATACATCTGGTGAAATATCTGTCTCATTGTTCCATCTGTGGCTTGATGGTGATGGCAGTCAACCAGTGGCTGTGCCCCACTTAGCAACATGCTCCAGTTAGCTAGCTGCGGGGCTACTGTTAGTTAGCATGTGCCCACTGCCCCAGCCAGCATCTTGGCATATGCTGCTATAGCGCTGGCTAAAGGTCAAATGACACTCTGGTTCATGACAGTCCATGCATGGACTGGCCCATTATTTGCTCAGTGACTTGTGACAGTATTATAATCCACATTACAGTATCTTCACTAGGAAAGAGTCTGATTGTACATACAGATTTCTATTGACTTTAGAAAGCTCAGTGTCCACCAGAGAATCCAGCGTAAGCCTTTTTTTTCAGACGTTTTCTTGCCCCCAGGGGGAAACTGTGGTTGTGTGATTTCAGCAGGCAGTCCTTTGGCTGAGGTCCTGTCCAGACTGTTTTAAAGACAGAGGAGGAGTAGACTGAGGACTCCCTGGAGAGAAAGGCAGTGGGATAAGACCCTGAGAAGAGGGAGGGAGGGAGCTCTTGTCTAATCTCTCTCCATGTGGGGGCTAAATCCTGGAAGTTATTCTGGGGTCCTGGAGTCACACTCTAATTATCCTGCTGCTGCTGCCTCCCCTGCTGCCTGTTGATGCAAAGTCCGGCACCGCAAAGTTCACAAAGCTTTACTCTTTCTTTCTTTCTTTCTTTCTTTCTCTTGCTCTCCCTCTTTCACCTCCCATGTATGTGTTCATGTGTACACCTGTCCTTCCCCCCTCACCCATTCTATCTCTCTGTTCCCTGTTTATTCTCTGCTTATATGTGGTTGTGTATCTACCTCCCCTATTTCTATCTCTCTGTTCCCTGTTTATTCTCTGCTTATATGTGGTTGTGTATCTACCTCCCCTATTTCTCTCTCGCTCTGAATTCTCCAGTCAGAGCATGATTATTAAGGGGTCAACTACTGCTGTGTATGTCATCTGTTCCTCTCATCCCAACCCTCTCTCATCTTTGTCCCAGTGGGAGTTAGGAAGGGGGTTAGGGTTCAGTCTCCATAGCCTACTCTCAGCGAGCAGTCGGTCTGATGGTGTCTGTCTGATGCTGTTAGCCTCTGATGCTAGCTCCCAGCTACAGTAACACTAGGATGAAAATATGCCTTTCCCTTACTTTTCCCATGTGCTGTTTTTCCTCTCCTATCCTCTCCTCTTTTCCCTCATTTCCTCCCCTCCTCCTCAGCTCTACTCCTCGCCTCCCTCCATACTCTCATCTCCTCCCCTACCCTCCTCTCTGCTCCCCCACTTCTCCCTCTATACTCTCTTCTCTTCTCCTCCCCTCCCCTCCTCTCCTCCTCACCTCTCCTCCTCTCCTCCCTCCATACTCTTGGCTCCTCCCCTCCCCTCCTCTCCTCCTCACTTCTCCTGCTCTCCTCCCTCCATAGTCTTGTCTCCTCCCCTCCCCTCCTCCTCTACCCTCTCCTCCTCTCCTCTCCTCCTCTCCTCCCTCCATACTCTTGGCTCCTCCCCTACCCTCCTCTCCTCCTCACCTCGGCTGCTCTCCTCCCTCCATAGTCTTGTCTCCTCCCCTCCCCTCCTCCCCTACCCTCTCCTCCTCTCCTCTCCTCCTCTCCTCCTCTCCTCCCCCATACTCTTGGCTCCTCCCCTACCCTCCTCTCCTCCTCACCTCTCCTGCTCTCCTCCCTCCATAGTCTTGTCTCCTCCCCTCCCCTCCTCCCCTACCCTCTCCTCCTCTCCTCCTCTCCTCCCTCCATATTCTTGGCTCCTCCCCTACCCTCCTCTCCTCCTCACCTCTCCTGCTCTCCTCCCTCCATAGTCTTGTCTCCTCCCCTCCCCTCCTCCCCTACCCTCTCCTCCTCTCCTCCTCACCTCCTCTCCTCCCTCCATATTCTTGGCTCCTCCCCTACCCTCCTCTCCTCCTCACCTCTCCTCCTCTTCTCGCTCCATACTCTCGTCTCACTCCTGACCTCTGTGATCAACCGAGCAAAACCGATTCCCTCTTTTTCATGGATTATGAGTGCGTCAGCGGTTACGCAATCCAGGGAGTAATGGAAGGAGAATGAGGAAAGAGAGAGCTAAAGAGAGAGGGGGATGGGGAGCAGAGGTAAGGGATAGGGGGAGAGGGGGAGAAGGAGAGACAGACCGGGAGACAGGAGAGGAAGGGAAATAGCTAATGAGGAGGAGGAGTGAATATGTGTCTGTCACATTTGGCCGATGTTGTTTGCCTTGGTACACCATCACAGCAGGATTACTGCTGCTGGTTAAACCCGTGTCAAAACAAAACCCTTTTAATCTGTTAACACAAAATGGCTGCCTCTTTATTGGCTTACCGTATCAGTTTAAAAATGACGCATACTGTATAGCATACAGCTGTAATATGTGTAATAATGCATTAAAGACACATACAACACAGTCAGCAAAGAAAGGTTGTTAAGTAACAACTGGTTGTGTAAGAGCTGCTGTATGGGTGCTGATTGAGGAGTGCACATTGACTAAGTGCATAATTCAATAAATTGCAGTGCAGATCACAACTACCAATTCATTTTCTTGGTCCGGATATCTGAATGCTCTCTTTGGTGCAAAGATTCACAAGAGTCACAAGGCATTTCACATATCAGGATGTATTATTGAAAAAAATCTAGAGTATGCAAAACCAAGGAAATAACATTATACCCAAGCGCAGCATGAGTATCAAAATGGAGATTGGAAGATTCTGGAAAGGGATTGTGAGAATGTAAGCTCCGGCAGTTGGTTGTAGGTGTGCATTGTGTGATTTTCTTTCTGACATGTGTTGATGTGATGCGTGCAGTCAGGCAGAGATGTTCACACCGTGGAGACAGAGAGAGGGTAAACACACATGGCATGCTATGCCAGCAGAGTGGCAGCAGAGTGGCATAGTGCAAAGAATGACATCCTCTACTATTCACTGTGCTGTGTCTCTGTCTGCCTGTCTGCCTGCCTGCCTGTCTGTCTGT